>NC_049218.1:20193894-20368894 GCF_013347855.1 Anguilla anguilla | reverse complement strand
TAGTACGTTAAGCCTTGCCACCCCTCGAGTCTTCCTGTCAAATCTGTGCCACCTCGTAGCCCGTGCTTATCATTGCAGGTTGAATGTTTTGCACAGGATGATGTACGATACTGTGCCAGTGAACGATAGTTCCTTTGTATAGTGAGAACAGCTGCACCAATTGGCAGTGCAGTATACCAGTTAGAGAACGGGGCTTGACCCTTGTAATGAGTTTGATTCTCAGGTGGGACACTGCCATTGTACTCTTGAACATGGTACATGAATTGATTCAGTGAATCTCCAGCTATATAAGTTGATTGTATGTAAAGAAATAAGCTGTGTATCTCGCTCTGTATAAGAGTATATACCAAATGCCCACATATAACGTTATGTATTACAGTGCATCCCTCTGTAAAGACAGCACAGTGACTGCATATGATGTCATGGAGCCGTGTAAGTGAGGTCTTACATAGATGTGTCTTTCCTTCAGAGTAGGTCACTGTCCGGTTGTACCCTCCAGGGTGCCCCATAACTCCTGGCAGCCTATGAACAGCGCCCCCTACAGGGAAACCAATGGCACTGGGAACAACTTGCATTGTCCAGCCCTGCTCCCTGCTCCCTTGCTCACTCAGGGTAGGCTGCCTCACCCTATCTGACCCACAACGTTTCAGTCCTTTTTCATTATCTTAAAAATAACATGAGAATAGGGTGAAAGACACTACTTTAAAATGATTTCTCAGCTAAATAATCACAAGACAGCAGCAAATTTCTTCTTTGGGCTTCATAGAAAAGAAAACTGCGCTCATAATCAGTTTCTTTAACAGTTTTTACTTTACTTGTATTTTTGGAATTTGGAAGAGTTTGGAGTTTGGAAGATTCCTTGAATGTGAAGTTGCATTGTGGTTTTGTCTGTGTACGCACACACGTACGCTTGTGTGTGTGTGAGCGTGTTTTCTGTGTTGTATGTGATTGTGTGTTGTGTGTGTATGTGTGTGTGTGTGTGTGCGTGTGCATGCATGTGTGTAGATGTGTATAAGCCAGGTCTGGATGAGGTGCTGATCCCTTTAATGCCAGAGAAGAAAGAAGTGGAGCGGGGCTATGTGACTCCACAGCAGGTCTACAACCTTTTGAATGCCGAGGCGGGGGAGCCTGCTCTGTTTGACCCAAACTACATCCTCATCTTGGACTGCCGTAGCGCAGAGAGGTGACATCATGTCACACTGCTTGCTCACTTCCTGTCAATGCTCAGCAACGCTACCTGAACTGTAAATGCACTGCTACAATGTTTCTGCACTCCATTTCTCTATAGTATGGGTATATCTATGTGTGTGCTTCTGTTACCTGTACTGTTTACCCTGAAGTGTGTGTGTGTGTGTGTGAGAGAGAGATAGATAGATAGAGAGAGAGCGAGAGAGAGAGAGAGAGAGAGAGAGAGAGAGAGAGAGAGAGAGAGAGAGAGAGAGAGGATTGATTGTTCTACAAGTATCCTGACAGTACTGAGAGTGAGAGTGTGTACGTGTGTAGGTGGATCACTCTCTGAAGGCTGTGTGTGTTTATGTGTGTGTGTGTGTCAGGTACAAGGAGAGCCACCTGGTGACAGCCAGGGCGAGTGTGACAGTGATGCATCCCGAGCTGGGCTGTTTGATCAGCTGTGTGAAGCTGCAGGAGTTCTCTATCATCTTACTGTATGCAGAGGAGGGACAGAGTCCAGGTATCACATCAAGAGAAACAATGCCTCACATTAGGAAACACTGTCTCACACTGAGGAAACACTGGCTCACACTGAGGAAACACTGTCTCACACTGAGGAAACACTGTCTCACACAGAGAAACATTGTCTAACACTGAGAAACACTGTCTCACCTTTAGAAACACTGCCTCACACTGAGATACACTGAGAAAGAGAGAAAGAGAGTGATAAAGAGACTGCAGATTTATGTTAATCTAATTATGTTCATTTATGTTAAGTATTTCTATTTTCTATTTCTATTTTCATGGCTTGTATTTGTGTGTGTGTGTGCTTGTGTGTGCGTGTGTGTGTGTGTGACAGTGGGCAGTGAGGGAGCCAGGGCAGACTCTCCCACACTGCAGCGCTGCTTCTTCCAGCTGAGCGCTATGGGGATGGACCCCGTCATCCTGCTGGGGGGGTACAGCGCCTTCCACCCGCTCTACCCCTTCCTGTGCACCCCCAACATGGTCCTGCTGGAGCCCGAACGCCGCGCCCTCTCCATCTACCCCTCGGAGATCCTGGAGGGGGCGCTCTACCAGGGCTCCGCCTCCCAGGCCCAGGACTTCCGAATCCTCAAGAACCTGTGCATCACGCACGTGGTCAACGCCACGGCCGAGTGCCCGGACAGCTTTCCCAGCATGCTGCGGTACCTGCGGCTGCGCCTGAGCGACGACGCGCAGCAGGACCTGAGCGAGGCGCTGCCCCTGGCGGCGCGCTTCATCGCGGCGGCGCTGGAGGGCGGCGCAGGCCGGGTGCTGGTGCACTGCAGCCTGGGGAGGGGCCGCAGCTCCGTGCTCACGCTGGGCTTCCTCATGGAGCACCGCCGCTGGTCGCTGCTGCACGCCTTCCGCTGGCTGAAGGAGCGACGCCCCTGCGTGGCGCCCAACGCCAGCTTCCTGCGCCAGCTCTGCGCCTACGAGGAGCGCCTCTTCGGCAGCCGGCTCACCGCCCCGGAGGACCTCCGTCTCTGAGGCCAGCGGGCAAGCTAGCGCGGGGAGAGACAGCGACTAGGGCGGGGCCGGGGGTCAGTCACGCTCCAGCTCAGCCAATTCAGGAAATTAACTGCAATTCCGAACGGGAAAAATGCAAAATTCCGCAGTAAGCAGAAGTGCACTTGACTCAGTCGACCGAGGGGTCGGCTGACTGCAGATGCCCCAGCCCCCACAGAATGAAGGGTAAAGTGTTGCACACATCGCTGAAAAGGGACTGCAAGAATATGGTTATACATGATGTCACATGTTAGGTGCAAGGGCCGATGTGAAAATATGATATGTATGTCCCAGTAAAAGGGTCGTCACTGTAATTTCTGCTATGGGGATTTTCTCAGCAAATTAGTTGAATTTAAGTAAGTTCATTTCCTGAATTGAGTGAACTGAAATGCAGCTGACTCCAGCTTTTTTAGCTAAACATGTCACTAGTGAAGATGAAGCACTCCTAAAAATAATGGAGTGGACAGACAAAAGCCCGGATTAATATTTCAAATATTAAAATTTAATTTCAAAATACTTTACCCCTGCAGAGCTCTCTCTCTTTAGATTTCTGGTCACCCTTCTCATGGCTTTACCTACTTGAAATTTTGGCGACCGTTTTCTCTCATGAAAGAACTGTATATGTATGTATATTTCCAATATAAAATATCAGGTTTTCAGAATATCAGAGACTCTTCTTCTGTTACAGTTTCCAAATGACAACTTAAGACCTACTTTTTTAAAGAACAGTTTTTGTTGAGTTTTTTTATAACTTGTTTTGTTTTATTGATTTGTGCTTCCAAAGGATCACTCTCACAACGATCAAAATCATCCCTCACTGTTCTTACATACAGTCTTAATAAAGTGCATCATTACATAACTCTGTGCTTGTTCATGTTCCAAATAAGTTTGGCTGTCAATCTGTAGTGCTGTTGAACCTGAAGCCATATTTCCCATAATGCAATATAATATTCCAAACACCGCATCAAATGTGAAAAAGCTGGGGCCTTTTGCTTACATTTCGAAGAGAAACACAAGAACGCAGATGAAAATGAAGACAGACGCTCAGTCACATCATTAAATTGTTTCCTGAAGCATTTCAAATCCCAGCTTTAAACCCACCACAGACATGCACAAACCTGTGAGCTACAAGAGTTCTCTGCCTGTCAGTGATGTTTCTGAAATCCTTCAGTGATGAAGCCTAAAATCTTGAAAAATCTTTGATTTTTAGCTGCTAGATCTTATTAGGCCAGGTACAGTGCCAGTGGGCTGTAAAGAATCTTTAAGTTTGTAATCTTTATGAACCTGAAATGCCCTATAAATGTTTTCTCCATTTGTTCTTGCTGCTGGAGAAGTGCGAATGTGTTCCCTCAGACTGGGCACTGTGGACAAAGTATCTCTTTGTCTCCCCATTCCCACTGTCTCTGATGACATTATTGTCAATCCAGGAAGAATGGCTCTACCTGTCACGTTCTTGGATTTATATTTGTGTCACTCAAATACTTTGAAACAAGACAACAGGGTGAAAACAGGGACCCCCGATGGTCATCAGTTGTGTTGAAGGCAAAAATTATAGTGCACTCCACCTAGCTGTTACACATGGTATGTTTCTGACTCCAAGCCCTTCAAGTTTGATGTTAGAATAGTTACTTCATAAAGAGATGAAAAATAATATTTTCATAGTGCTAAACCACACATTTGACTGGCACTGTTGGTTTGGGCTTTCGCTAAGACCCGTGACATAATTTAATTTTCTTGTGCATATTATGATGCACACTGCAGAGAAAGCAATGCAGCTTACTCAGTACTTTTGGACACCCAGGCTTTATAAATTCAATGTGACAGAATGAAATGTGATTTCACAGAATGGCTGAACAGATTATCAGCAATCAGGAGAGCTCTGAAGCACAGGCCCCATATCCTATCAGGCTAGCCCAGCTGCCTGCTGTGCTATTTCCGTTCACTGACCCTTTAAACTCAAAATTACCTGTGCCCAGTTGGCAGCCTTTGATGAAAATGAGGTCATCCTGTCTGAGTTATTTTGCACATTGTGTAGCTTACAGTACATCCAATCTTTAATTGATGTCCAATTCATCTGACAGTTTATTTACTCTCTTTGTCTAATAAAATGTCTGCCAATCACACGGTGAGACCCACAATGCACTGGGATGCACATTTGTGACACATGCCGTTCCCTTTGTGCCCACTGACCCAATGAACACCGCTCAGCAGCACCCCACTGAGGATGTTTGTTCCAAGTTCCTTGTCACATCATCACAGCTCATACTGATTGACACTGACAGCTCTGGGTATGGTTTGATAATGATGCCTGTAATAAACTCTATTTGTGTTTTAGAAAATATTCTGAAATATCTTCAAGCAGTTATGAGATCTTCTGGAACTCTACTGCTGAATTCCATCTCTGGTGATCCTGCACGTCAATCATAGGTGAGGGAGAAAAAAAAAACCTCACACTGGTTTGGACATCTATATGCAAACTCACTAGCACAGACTTACTGTATTTGCACACACTCACAGATGACTGCAGTGAGAAATGTGTCAAATCACAGATGAGCCACACCTAGCCCTGTGCGCTGTCTCTTGATCAACTAATGTTATTGAAAGCAGGTGTTTAAAAGTTCTTTCAGACTGTTTTCCTTAAACCTACCTCAATTAGATACAGGTTAGGCTCTTTAATTTAATTTCAGTGACCAGATGTCAACACTTTTTGTATAGTTTGGACCTCACCGATTTTGATCCAGTCTGTTATTTAAATGATTTTTTATTAAAATGACTGAGTCTGAATCCCCCTGCATCACACAACAAAAATATGTATTTTTATTATAAGAAGACCCCAGAGAGAGAGAGAAGCACATCACAAGACCTGCAAAACAAAGGGAGAGAATGGGTGGGAGAGCTGTGGCGTCTGCCGGTGTCCATTCCGCCCTTGATTGTTTAACTGAAGCAATTACCTGTACAGGAAGTCAGCTGGTTGCCACAGCTGTAATTCAGCTGGTAATTAAAAAGCAGCAGCAAAGGTCTCTGAGAATAGGATGGGTCCTCCCCTCTGGAGAGACACCATTTTTACCCCTGTCACTCATTCTCTTCCCATCATACTCTTTCAAATTACAGGAGAAGATATGATGTTTATAATGTATATTTGGCACACCCTACAAAGGGAAACGTATCCATCCTGTCGAAGAGACATGTAATGCAATATAACCACAGGCATGACCGATCTGAGCATGCTCAGTGCACCACACAGGCAGTGCCATACAGCCACTACAGATGATTCAAAAATGCTGCTGCCTGACTCATCTTCAACCTTCCCAAGTCCTCCCACGTCACTCCTCTGCTGAGGTCACTCCACTGGCTACCGGCCGCTGCCAGGATCAGGTTCAAAGTCCTGACCTTCGCCTACACTGCAGCCAACAGGACGATCCCTGTCTACTTACAGGACATGATTCAATTCTATACGCCTGCTTGACCACTTCGCTCTGTAGCAGCAGTGCGCCTTCTCCCATCCGGGTAAAAGGTTCTCACTTATCCCTATCACAGAGTTTCTCCACCCTAGTTCCCCAGTGGTGGAATGAACTCCCTGTCCCTCTTCAAACCATTCCTTCATTACCCATCTTCTGCCGTGGTCTGAAGACGCATCTCTTCAGACTATACCTGGACTAACTGCCACCACTCTGCGGATCATTTCACTTAAATTCCCCTCTTACATGCCACTAATGTTACTAATGTCCCTCCATCCCAGCACTTATTGTACTTTGTATTATCGTCCTGATGTTGTAGCTTGTACTGCCCCCTAGTTTGACATAGCATAGGTTAGGTCAGAATAATGTTCACTATGTGAACTGGACTGTGTTCCTGGCTATGAATAACTCTACAAAATGAGTATTATACCTTATTGAACCTGTGTTTTGTAGTTTCTCCAATGACCTTGATATACACTTTTGTTCATCCCTTTGGATAAAAGCATCAGCTAAATAAACATAATGTAATGTAATGTAAGAGACCGTGAAGATCCTGTCCACCCACATGGAGACACAGGCAATGTTTAAAACACCAGTGAGTCAGCTTCTTCCAATTATACGATCTTGCAGCTGGCCTATGTCTTTGTGAAGCCATGTTTTTTTAATGTATTTTTTAAAACAAATCATGTCATGCAGAAAGAGAAAACTGTAAGCCCGGTTAGTGGTTGGGGGCAGTATTTTACACTAGCATGGATACAGATATGGCACTGTCAGGATATAGACTGTTAAAATGTTCATGACTGAGTCTATGAAATCAAGACAATAATTTTTCTTTATTTCTTTTTAAAATGGGGTAGATTATCCACAGCTAACTCAATAAATACATCCCAAAAGGGAATGATTTAAATTATATATACTGCAGTTATGTTGTTTTTATGGTTTTAGGTTTTATTAAAATATATAATTTAATGTTTCTAGTCTTAGGGCTTGTTATAGATGTCTGTATGTATTTAGAGTTTGTTCTTTGGTTCCTAGTTAGCATAGTTAACTTGCACTAGTGCTTCATTGATGATGAATCTATTCTCTCTGGTCTGGGAATTCTGCTTGCCAGGCCTAACACAATTATTCACATTAATCAGGTAAATGCACTGATGCTTCTCCTACACTGTAAATCTCTCTGTATAATAGTGTCTGATAAATGAATGTAATATATTGTGCGGGGTTCTAAAGATTGTGTCATTTTGAGACCATTGAGAATGTCGTAACAGAATAAATGCAAATACATGATAGGACATTATAATTTAAAGCTCTTAAAACAAGCAAAGAAAAGAAGGTTCAAGTTATGACTAGCACACATGTTCTAGAATGCAATTCATTATAATTGTGTTCTCCAGGCTGTGTTGAAGTGGGTGGCGACGTCTGCCTAAATGGGGTTAAGGTATACAGATGTGCAGTAGCAGTCTATTTTTAATTTTTAATTTTTATGAACACCACTCTCAATTCTCTTTTGAATCGAACTTTAGAATTCCCATTTGTGCCATGTTTGAAATTTTCATTGATAAGATATGGATCATTTTAGTAAATCAATGAAATCCAAATCAAACAAATTCCAAAGATATCTAAAATGTCTGTGCACATTAGCCATGCATAAATGAATTATGACCAACAGGCTTGGGTGTGCCTCTTAAAGTAGATTGACAGTCATCTGAATACGTTTTTATGAAGGAACCTCTTGTGTTGGAGTTGCATTTATGTGCAATGTGGACTCCCAGTGTCCCTGGTCCTGTTCTATTTAATTCTGTATATTGCCCTGTGGGGACTATTTGATGCTGCTAAGTTATATTTATGTAGTTACTGTAAGAAGCACACACATATGTGTGGGGGGAAGAGTCATCTAAAAAAATACAAGAAAATACATTTTTTGAAGATTTGTGTTTACTTTTACCTTTTACATACAGAAAGTTAATTGCATGCTTTCTTCTTTTTTTCAAGAATACATATTCACCAACATATTTTTCGTTTTCTCTTGTAAGACACCGTGGCCTGGTATTCACAGCCTACGTGAGATATACTCCGTTTTCAATGTAGACCGATTTATAGGAGGGACAGCCAAAATAACTGAGGGGGAGAACCTTGCCACGGAGCACTGTACTAAATTGGTGTACGCATGCGCAATGCATCGCGCTCTCATGACCAGGAGTTCCAAAAGTTTTTGCGTGTGTGCGCTCTCGCACGTATCGCATCTGGGACTCCGCCGCCAGATGGCGACCATGGAGGTTTCGGGATGGACAACCCAAAAACTACAGAGGATTTAGTAATCTGGACAGTTTACTTCAGTTCTTCTAATCAGAGAGGTCGGAGAGCAGGGAAATCAATTGACAAAGCTGTCCTGCGTATTCGTATATGAACTTTTACACAAACTCAGATCCCGTGCTTGTAAGGTAAGGTGTAACCATGTGTTTTACAGCTGTTACTTGTTAAGAGTAGTCTTGTGAATAACAGTTTCCTGTAGTTGGCGGGGGGAAAGTTTCTAGAAATTTCTGATATGAGGCTTTGAGTCCCCATCTGCATGCAGCTGAGGCGCAGTACTATCGCTGTAGCTGTATAACTGGGAAGCTCATTCAGTTCGTCACCTGCAGTTGTATTATATTATCAGTCGCATAAAACCATTGTGCTAGAACTCTATACTTTGTCGGCTTTATTTGAAACCTGACAACAAGAAAGGTTTGCAGAACGGATTTGTTGAAACTTTACGTGCTCTTTAACACCTGTCCGATATAACTTTTTCCCCCCCGTCTGGGTATTTATTGTATTATTAAATGTGTTGGCTACTGTATTGTCAGAGGGGTATGGCATTAGTATTTTACCAAGCGCACAGTGAGGAGTGTGTGTGTGTGTGTGTGAGAGAGAGTTTAATTTTTACGGAATGGTGCATCTCCCATCGCAACTGAACACTTTTCAAATCGACTTCAAAATTTGAATTAAGTTCCAAGTTGTATTGAAAACGTACATATCTACGTCTTTTATCATTATTTCACTCGTAATTTGTTCCTCATATTAGATACCATTGCACTTCAAGGTGCGTTTCTGATCTTCTAACTAATTATCAACCCAGGCGGAATCTATGCTTGCTGCAGAACGGATAAAGAATTTCACGCACGCCACCGCATATGAATAAACGGTTTCATATAAATCACGGCTCAGCCTTGTTTGCTTCATTTACATTACTGAAAATGCATGACTTTCCCTTTTCCTGGTAGTAGATTAGACTTGTGCGCCTGGTCCCGGAGTAGCTCGAGGGGGAGGGGCTTAGACGTGGCAGTCTCCTCTCTGCGTCCGGATGAATGAAGTAGCTAGATGTGGGCTTCAATATGAACACGTCTGTGGTCAATTGTGTCTAAAAAGTTTGTGTACGGTACCGCACAAGCTCTTGTTACCTGTTACATTTCCTCTCCTATTTTTGTGATTGAGCTGTCTCATATTATTGGTCAAATGTGAAAATGTATGCTTTACATTTACTTAGCTCCTGTTAGTTATCCTACTGTATGAGCTATGTAAAGCTAAGCAGGTTAATACATGCTAAATCTATATTGTTTTATAAAATAAAAAAATATAAAAAAATAATAAGAAATGCTGGGTGTTCTGCAATGGACACAGTTTGTGTGTGCAAAAGGTGCTTAGAGCCTTAGTCACAAATGTGTATCTCTGAGTTTTTCATAGTTTGTTTGATAGTTCTAACAAATGTCTGCTAGATTTAAGTATTCCAAATGTGTCTCAGTTCTTGCCTTTAACAAAAGGCCAAGCCAGCCTTTTGACCTGGAGCTAAAATACTTGCAGCTACATGAGGAAATCCCAGCAGTTTGGTTCACCATTTGGCTGCGGTCCTGTGTGATGTGTGCTAACGTGATGTGAGGGAGCTGAGCCGTAACCTCATTCAGCATTTCAATCGGGCGCGCCAGCTTTTCACTGGCAAGCTTGCAAAAGGGCAAATAGCTACCTGTTTGTGCTTGTTCTATCTGTGTCCTCCAAGCTTACTTTTTTAGCTCTGATAATCCTCTCGTGTGAGTTGTGTGTTTCATGTGTTGTCCTATTTTGCCCTCTAATGTGAGGCTCAGTGTAAACCCACTCAGGACTCGGCGGTTTTCTGTGGAGTGGAGCTGGCTTGTCCTTCAGGCCTTTCACTTTTTCACCTTCCATTTTCAGCCAGTCACCCTTATAATAAATCACCTGGGTGTAAAAGTAAGTGTGGGGGAGAGTCACTTGGGTTCATACCGTGTCAAATTCTGTGCTTTCAGCCAGGGGGGCCTTACACATGAGGCTCAACTTGTTGAAGACAAGTTACTGATTTTGTTGAAAAGTAGCACCAGAACAAGTACTGCCAAAATTGTGCTTTTTGAATGTTGTTAGCTTGCACCAAAGACTTAAATATAAGCATGTGCTTTTGTTCTTGTGATAGCTCTCAGGTGCTGTTTCTGAGACCTTAGTCCTTAAAGACCCTGGTGACCATAGAAGATCTGAAACAGGAAGCAAGTGCACTTATTCCTTGCAGGACACCTGGTCACTGACACAAAAGATGGGCCTAGATGAGGGGATTTCGAACCACAGTCTTTGAAGTGATCCTTAAGTACCCGTTGTGGTCCAGTGAGTGCAGATTGTGTTTCCTTCAGTGTAGTAGATAAGTAGTAGTTTGCTGTGGGAGAGGTCAGACCCTGTGGGTGCTGGGCCCTGGGTTGTAGCTTCATGGCCCGCCCTGCTGATGTGTCTCACTGAGGTGTTCTGGAAATTTCCTTCCCCTGTTCAGATTTGTGCTCTGCTGTGTAGAGGCTGTCCAGGCCAGTGACACACTTCCTGCTCATTAGAATAGTCAGGCACAGTCAGTCCATTGTCCTTCATGTTTTTTGATTGTACCATGGCAATGTGATGGGCACCTGTCCTTCTTGCCTCTCTCACATCTGTCTGTCTGTCTGTACTGGGGCAGGCCCTGCCTCATCCTGCACTCACAGCATCGTACTCTAATGGAAACTGCTGAAGGGCATCGGGCCACCTTAGTTTCTTAAGTTTCTGGGATTTTCAAACTGATGTTATTCACTCACACATACCCTCAAAATAATACATCAAATTCCACTTGAGGGAAAGTCTGTGAGGGCCAGCTTTGACCTAAAACTGACACTTTTGAAGCTGAATGGTCCACTGTATTTTTAACGTGGTCTTATGTCTATCAGTACACTGAGGTCTGACTGTAGTGATATGAATGGGGGAGACTGAGCAAATACATGAGGGATGCTGGGATTGACATGGGTTGGGTTTTTTTTGGTCTATGGTGGTTTTGGTCAAGCTCCCTGACCTCGATGGTTTGCAGCTGTGGACTAAGAAAGTTTTTCCATGTGCATCTCCCTGCCCTGCCTGTTGCCATAGCACTGCTACCCTTGCCTACTGGCTGTGTCATCCATGAAACCCCGCCCATGATGTGCGCTCCCTTTTTTCTCCAGTTGGAGCCTTTAGTTGAATTGCTGTGATGTAGCAATGCCTTTTGATTGGCTTTCAGTGTGTTCTGGCAGAGCAGGGACATGCTCTACAGAGACGGGCAGCTTGGTGTCTGTACCAGACCTCATCATCATCACTTTTGTTCAGGCAGGGAAAGGACACCCCTGGGGACCTTGACAATAATAGCATGTATATATTAGCATACTTAATATTAATTATAATTAAGATATATAACATGAATGCATGCATATCATGTCTTTCTTGGTTCTCTGTTATTAATATTCTTGCTTTTCATTTGTTATTGCATACTGAAACAGCAACCTTCAGATTGTGTTGTTATTTGAACCTTATTTATCTCTTTGGATAATATTTTGTCACCTCCATTATTGTGCATTTTAGTCTGTACATGTACATTTAGTTTAACCCTCTTCAGGCAGAGATTTAGCAGGGCCTATTCCCTATGCCCTATGCACATAGCTGCTAGCATCACCCAGCCAAAACTGTCATTGTGACTGCTGTTGCCAGCTGCTGTTAGCATCACCCAGCCCAGGCTGTCACTGTAGCTGCTGTTACTAGCTGATTTTAGCATCACCCAGCCCAGGCTGTCACTGTAGCTCCTAGCTGATGTTAGCATCACCCAGCCCAGGCTGTCACTGTAGCTGCTGTTGCTAGCTGATGTTAGCATCATCCAGCCCCGGCTGTCACGGTAGCTGCTCTTGCTTGCTGCTGTTAGCATCACCCAGCCCAGGCGTCACTGTAGCTGCTGTTGCTAGGAGGAGCTCCTGGGAGGAACCATTGTTAATGGAATTAGACAGAAAAATGATGAGTGTGTGTGTGTGTATGCGCTTGTGTGTGAGAAAGAGTGTGTGTGTAAGTGAGAGTGTGTGTGTGTGTAAGTGTGTGTGCATGCGTGTGTGTGTGAGAGAGTGTGTGTGTGAGTGTGTGTTCTTGATGTCTCCCTCCCTCTCTCCATAGACTCAGGATGCAGGTGTGCTCTGTGTGCTGCATTCTGCTGGTGATCTTTCAGTTCCAGCCTTCCTCAGCCCACAATGACTTCTACACCTCCATTGGTGAGATTCATCCCTCCCCCCCTCTTCCTCCTCCTTTCACTTTATCACTTTTTTCTCTGCCCATTCAATACACCCATTAAATATATCATAACAAACAAAGGAAACTGTAGGTCAGTTCAATACACCATCGGCCCAACTAAACCCTTAATGGCATTAGTAGAGGAGGCCAGCCAGCCAGACACATGTAGAGTGGATACACATCTGGGGCCTGTTAATGTAGAGCTGAGTGCAAAGATGTGAGTTAGCACATGAACTTCCCCCTGCAGAAGCATTAAGAGTGTGATTAGCTCCCCTAGCTGGAGACCTTGGCCTTTAGCTCAGTGGGTCAATTGGATCTCTGTTTGGTCCTCTCTCTCTTCTTTTTGGAATGGCCAATCAAATGCATATGTAAGTGCTCATTGCGGATGCCCCTGTTATTGATTCAGAAGAGTGCAGGTGAGATTTCTGTAAGCTGCCACCCAAGCGCCAAAACTGCATCTTTACAGGTTACAGCCACCCAGCATAGTTCTTTTGTGCAGAGCAGAAGGCCTGGACCGTGGTTTGTGTGTCGAAAGCCATAGCAGACCCGCCCCCATTACTTTAGCATGGCCATTGCCGGTGGGAATTGACCGTAATGCTGGGCACTGCCAACCGGATCACAGCTCTGCGCAGTCCTCCTATGGTGGCTCTGCAATGGGGTGGTATCATCGTGCTGCAGCAGCCCTGGACGCTGTGCCCTGTGCTCTGCATTGTACTCTCAACCTCTGTTCTGCTCAAAAAGCCCTTACGCTGCTCTGCTGTGCACTTCAAGGCAGCACCAGCCTTTTAATCCTAACCCATTTTCATTATTGTAGCCATGATTTAAATTAAAAAACAAAATAATCTGTCAGAAAGCGCATTTTAATCCACAATAGCCGAATGACCTGTGTGGGAATGAAGGGTGAATTTGTCTTAATGTGAAGCCGAAATGAATCAACATGGGCTAATGTGATTACCCAAGCCTGTGCTGGAAGCACTTTTTATGATATTAGTCCGTCATTAGAATAATTACTTCTGTGGGACAGGGGCCAGAGGCACTGGCTTTGGGAACTAATCTCACTCTTACTGCTTCTGCAGGGGTGATGTCACTGTCAGTAGTGGATTTTCACCTGGTAACTGCACTACACTAATGTTAACTGTATCTGTCCCCGTTGTGTCTGTGTGTGTGTGTGTGCTCTTGTATGCTGCAGGTCAGATGACTGACCTGGTGTACACAGAGAAGGACCTGGTCAGCTCTCTGAAGGACTACATCCAGGCAGAAGAGAGCAAGCTGGAACAGGTGAAAAGGTGAGTGACTCCACCCACTCCCAGAGCCCCGCCTCCCAGGATCACCTGCTGCTCAGGCTTTAATTTAGCGCACACAGGTGTCCCCACAGGTCCTAAAGGCTGGCCAGGAGGTCAACTCCTGTGTTCTTCCCTCTCTACTCCCTGACCACGGGAGCTTCTGATTGGCTGTAGGAGTTTGTGCATTTTTCTGGCTAACCAGAGACCGAAGACCAGGAATAGGTCAAATCGCGCGGTTCCTTGCACTTGCAGGGGGTTTCTAACTGTGTCTCTGTCTCCATGCTCCAGGTGGGTGGAAATGCTGGACTCTCTGACATCCACAGCCATGCAGGACCCAGAAGGCTTTCTGGGCCACCCAGTCAATGCCTTCAAACTGATGAAGAGGCTCAACACAGAGTGGGGAAATGTGGAGAGCCTGGTACTGAAGGACACTTCCAACGGTAAGAAAGAATATCACACATGCATGCATATATGCCCACACATATATGCACACACACATACATACACACATGCATATACACATACAAACACACACACACCATCATGGGAAGTAAGGATTAGTCAGTTATTTTCATTTTAATTTTTAATTGTAATGCAGCTGACCTGAAATTGTCAGTGGTTCATGTAGATTTCTTGAGTTTATGAAAAGTGTTATTGGTATATAACATGTTAACCTCCCTACCACCCAACCCCCCCCCCCCCCCCCCATCAGAATTCATCTCCAACCTGACCGTCCAGCGGCAGTACTTTCCCAGGGACGAGGATCAGATTGGAGCAGCCAAGGCCCTGTTGAGGCTGCAGGACACCTACAAGCTGGACTCCAACACCATCTCTACTGGGGACCTACCTGGTGAGAGACACACACTTTTACACACACCGCATGTCTGCAACACCGTCTCTACTGAGAACCTTCCTGGTGAGGGGGACACACATTTACACACACTGCATGTCTGCAACACCATCTCTTCTGAGGACCTACTTGGTGAGGGACACACACAGTTACACACACTTTTACACACACTACATGTCTGCAGCACCATCTCTACTGGGGACCTACCTGCTGAGGGGTACAATCATTTACACATATTTATATATCTACACACACTCTTCAGCACACACGATACGCACAGTACCTGTTTGCAGACAAAAACTGAATACACACCAGCATTTACACAGAACCACACTCACCATGGAGACAGGAACTGTACACAGACTGTTTTTGTACTGCAAGTACCAAATAATTAGAGGTGTATTTCAGTATTGAAGGTGTATGTGTGTTCTCATTGGTGCTTCAACAGGGGTCAGATACAAGAACCCCATGACGGTGGAGGACTGTTTCGAGCTGGGGAAGGTCGCATATACTGAATCAGATTACTACCACACCCAGCTGTGGATGTCTCAGGCACTCCGGCAACTAGAAGATGGAGAGGAGTCTTCCATCAACAAAGCCACTATACTAGACTACCTCAGCTACTCCCTATACCAGCAGGGACAGGTACAGAGGGCCCTGGATTACACCAAGCAGTTACTCCAGCTAGGTGAGTCAAATGGCCTTAACAAGACAACAGTTTTACTTGAGGCCTCATTCACTTTGAATGGCCACTACCGTCTCAGTCTTTATTATGGTTTATGTCCTACCTGCAGATACGTACATTAGATTTCTCTGAGCAGCCAACAAGCCATTTGCTGCAGAAATGAGATTACATATGAAATATAACCTTGCTGGTCAACGTTGACTGTATTCTTGGTACATTTGCTGGGTTCAAGGAAGTAACACTAGAGAAGGTGTGAGCTGTGCGATATGCCAGTCTTTAGATTGATGTGAAAGAAGCCAAATAGTTAGGCACCAGTTCAATGGAAGTTGTAATAAGATACAGGGATTTGGTTGGTTTACGTTGAGTAGGATAGCTAACGCTCGTTTACTGTAACGTAACGTAAGGGAAATTCCAGGTTCTCACCAGACTCTGCCTGATGGCTGAGGGTGTGCAGTGGAACCAGCACGTACCAAGTTGTGTGATTGATTGAGACTTGCAAAATTACTTCCCGTCCAATGGAATCTCTTGTCATTTTGTTCCATTTGTTACTGCCACGCTGAAGCTGGGCCTGGAATCCAGCCAATCAGCTGGAGGCGGTGTGTGTAGTTTAGCAGTGGAGTTTGGAGTGGAGCTGTTAGTCTAATAATTGGATGGCTCCACTAGTTCCTTTCACTGTGGAAGCCTGGACCATAGAGAGCTTTGTGGCTTTGATTTTAGATGCTATTTTGATCTCATTCCTGGCCGAAAGAGGAACTCACACCACAGCAGGGTGCTTATTCATGTCTCTAACTAAGCTGGTGCCATCCATCAATAGGCCAGGTCCTGTTTTTGCAAAAAAATATTCTCCGACTTTATCACATTAAACCAAAATCCAGAAGCCCTATTTATGCATTAGCAGTAAAAAAAAATAACAGCTTAGCAGAAATGTTCTGATCTGACCGCTTGCTTAATAGAGAATTGTATTGGGGCATGGACAGGGGCTATCTTTTACAGCAGTCTGCACTGAGCACGGGCAAACAAACAGAGCATTGTAAGCTATCTGAGGTTTCAGTTTTACAATTCTACTGAGCTATCGTCACATATTTCAGCAGGCGAATCTCAGATCAAAATTAAAGGCTTCTTTCAGCAACCTGAGTCAAAACACTTCAACAAGAGAGACCACCTTAGTATTCTTTACAGATGGTTTGCTACCTTGTACCTCACGACACACTCGGATTGGCTTAATCTGGTGATGGGGCATCATTTTACTGTGAAATGAATTATCGTTGGTTGATGACCAGTAAACCTGCAGGGTGTTGTTTCCTGATGTGGTATTAGTTACCCCTGGTTGGTCTTTTGATGGGACAGAAGGGGCTTGTTTGTTGTTGAGGGTCTAGCAGCTCTACGGGGCAGGATGAGTGTTTTGCTGTGACTGCATTTGACTCTCTTGCGCCCCCTGTGTGCAGAGCCTGATCACCAGCGTGCCAAGGGTAACGTGAATTACTTTGAGCAACAGCTGGAAAAACAGAGGACGGAGTCTGCAGCACAAGAAGGGACAAAGCAAGAGGAGGAAATGGACCCTGTCCCAGAGAGGAACAAGTACGAGCAGCTCTGTCGAGGTGAAGGAATCAAAATGGTGAGGAGCGCCACGCGCACACTCACTCACTCACTCACTCACTCACACACACACACTAATACAGGCACACACACACACTCATACCCGCACACACACACACACACCTCACATACACTCACACACACACACACACACACACACACACACACACACACACACACACACACACACATACATGCACACAAGCACAGCTCACATACACTCACACACTCACTCTCATACACACACACACACACATACACATTTCCTGCCCTGAGAGAAGAGAGTTTCCGTGGGGCCCATCTGGTCCTGGGCTCCTACAGGCTGACTGTGGAGTTGAGCTGCCCGTCAGTGTTGGCCTGGAGCCTGGAATTCCCTGGCATTCCCTGGCCAGCATTCCAACAACCTGCTGCCTGCTGCCTGCTGCCCACACACTCAGCAGTCCCATGCTGCTTTTGTCCATTCACTGCAGTATATTTAGTGATACAGCAGATGCCTAGTGTGTGGAGGGTGTGTGTGCAGTGTGTGTGTGTGTGTGTGTGTGTGTGTGTGTGTGCAGTGTGTGTGTGTGTGTGTGTGTGTGCAGTGTGTGTGTGTGTGTGCAGTGTGTGTGCAGTGTGTGTGTGTGTGTGTGTGTATTGTGTAAATGTGTGCATCTGTCTCTCCCGTAATGGCAGACTCCACGCCGATGGAGCCGGCTTTTCTGCCGTTACCATCACAACAACAACCCCTTTTTCCTGCTGGGCCCGATGAAGCAGGAGGATGAGTGGGACCGACCCTACATAGTGCGCTACCATAACATAATTTCCCATGACGAGATCGAGAAGGTCAAGGAGCTGGCCAAGCCCAGGGTGAGTCCATCTCGCTGGAGGCTGGGGCTAAGGGGAGGGAGGAGGGAGGAGCTGTGGCCTGGGGAGGGAGGAGAAGCCAGAGGAGAGAGGGAGGCTGTAGGGACATGGTTGGAGTTGGAGAGATCAGATTACTGGTTTGGATTGCTAATGTTTACTGAACTAGCACTAGCTAGCTCTAGTGGCTAATAGAGTTAGCATATACTGTACAACTGGTACTTCCTTTCTGTAGATCAGCAGATGGGGCCTAATGTCCAAGCACAGGTATGTAAGGGCATAAAGATGCAGCACCAGGTGTGGGGTGTGGGGGGGGGGGGGGTTAGAAGGGACCAGGTCACCACTCACAAATATGGTTTGGCTGCTCGTGGGCTGGTTTTTTCATTTGTTCCATGGTTACTTGACCAGAAATTTTCACTGAGATCTCAATTCTTGATTCTGAGCTACTCACTGTCCTGACAGGTGGAATGGTAGTTTTTGAGTTGTGTAATGGTGGTAGCTCCTGGTGTCCTGCTCGGATTCACGCAAAACTGGGTCTCATCATCTGGCCACCTAATCTTCCCCTCATCCCCATGATTGGCTGCTCACACATACCCTCCCTCCCCCCCTCTCTTGGCTCATTCCAATCACTTATATTATCCATCCATGCTTCCTTTCCTTGCGTCCTTTCCTATTATGGAAGGCCAAATGGGTCAAAGATACGTGAAATTTATAGAATTGTCTGGAATCGCATTCTGAACACGCACTCCACACGCAAGGAAGCATGAAGGGATAAAATAAGCAGTTGGAATGAGCCCTCTGTGTGTTTGAATGCAGGAGCTGACCATCTGGTTAACACCCTCTATGAAGCATAGCTTGCAGTGTGATACAGGAAGTGGCAAAAAAAAGTGGGGGGTGGGGGGATGTGCAGCCTGGCAGTACTTTAGTTTTTTTAAGGTTACTTATTTATGGTTTTATTTAAAAAATAACTTTTTTTACTTGGACTCATTTCTCCAAACTGTTGCTTCCATGCTGATTGGGAGTGATAATAATTTTCCCACATCTTTTTTTTGGGGAGCTTTGGTCACCCCAAGAACCGCTCCACTGTGCTTTGCAATGCAGTCTAACTGGGGTACGCTAATGAGCCTTGAAATGCCCATGAAATAACCCCCCGCACGATAAAAGCCACATAGCATGAAGGGGACATTCGTTTATGTGACTTTACATCAGTCCATTACCAGGCCTTTAGTGGTATGGTTGACAGTCTTCTTTATTCTGTCAGAAGCGTAAATTGTTCTCCGTGGGAATTACAGCGTGCAGAGAAGTGTGTGATGCGCTGCCGAGGAATTTACTGTAGTGAACAACTCTACCCACACACACACACACACACACACACACCTATGCATGATTACAGCCTGCCACTGCTCAGATTTATGTAAGTACATTTGTATATGCTGTTCGATTTTTTATTTGGTGGAAAACCACAGTTAAGTGTTTTTCAAGGCGTGCTTGCGTGGGCCCGATTAGACTGCATTGCGGTTCTCGCGGTGACGTCCTGGATCAGGCCGTGTGGATTTTAGCAGTGTAGGGCAAGACTGCAGCTCAGTCAGTTCAGTAAATTTACTGTGTTTATACACTCAAGCGCAGTTCCTGAAATCAAAAAAAACACCCATCATATTCATTGAGGATCTTTCAATTAATTGCAATCATAAATGTGTTAAGAAGTGAGCCCAGCAGGTCTTCAGTAGGTGTTCTGCATGTGTGCACACGTTCACCGGATGTATACAGGTGTGTGCGGGTATATAGCATGTCTGTTCAGTTGTTCAGGAGGTGTGTTCAGGTATACAGCAGGCATGTACAGGTGTGTGAAGGTACGCATCAGGTGTGTGCTAGTGTTTAGGAGGTGTGTTCAGGGATACATCTGATGTGTACAAGTGTATGCAAGTATACAGCAGGTGTGTGCTGGTGTTTAGGAGGTGTGTGCAGGTATACATCAGGTGTGTGCAGGTGTTCAGGCGGTGTTCAGCAAGTGCTCTGTAACTCCTCACCTCTTGGCCGATTGGCTCCACAGCTACGCAGAGCCACCATTTCCAACCCCATCACCGGCATATTGGAGACCGCACATTATCGCATCAGCAAGAGGTAAGGCCTGGAGGTATGGAGGGGGGGGGGTGGGGGGACGGGCCCTGCCCCCTCTCCCAGTACCCCTCCAAATGCCCCCCCCCCCCACCTGTCTGTCCCTCTGCGCGCTTGGGCCAACACTCCACAGCAAAATGCACAACAAACGTCAGAAGACCCTTCTTTGAGTGCCACCCGTGCTTGTTCCTGGTAGGGTTCAGGAATGTGGGAAGGTTCTGGAATAAAGGAAGGGCAGTTGTGGTAATCAGTCCTGTGGGAACATGCAGCTCACTCTGTTCTTGCTAAGGAGTGATGGCATTTCTCTTGGTTAAACTGGGTTGAGGGAGAAACGACAACATTTTCCTTTCTCGGAAATTTCCAGATCTAATATGGTGGCTACTGACTTTGGTGTGACGGGGGGAGCTGGACGACGCTCCCCATGGTTTTTGGCACAGGCGGTTTGATACGGTGATTATGTAGCGCGTGGGACCACTGAGAGTCCTGTGGTGTAAAGGGCACGGTGGCCTGAAAGCCTGTCCCCATGGTAACCACTTGACCATCGTTAGTGTTGCCTTGAAAGCTAGTGTGTGACCAGCTCTCTCTCTCTGTCTTTTCTCTTTCTGTTTTTCTTTGTCTCTGTTTTGTCTTTCTTTGTTTCTCTCTCTCTCGTTCTGTCTCTGTTTCGATGCCCCGGGAAGTAGCTAAGGCGCGCCACCGTGCATGACCCCCAAACCGGGCAACTCACCACCGCCCAATACAGAGTCTCCAAGAGGTAAGGGGTCAAAGGTCGCAAATCTCACAGTCTAGAATCGAATCTGGACTGTGCGTGCCAACTGTGTCTGGCAGCATTGCAAGAGTGACTCATAATTGGCTGTAGAGTCGGCCAGGGATGGAGGGATAAAGATGGCCAGGATGACCTCATCCTTCACCAGTGACCCCTGCTGGTCAGTCAGGCAGCCGCAGTCCGCTCACTCAAGCTGCACATGAAGCGTCTTCCTCCAGCTCATGTCTGCTCGAGCTGGACCTATGGACTGCAGCGTGATTAGAAGCAGTGCTTCGGAGGAGAACATGCGCTGGTCTACGCTCTCCCAAAGCCATAGCAGAGGCTGCAGCAATGAGCACGGCTTATGAATATGATTGGGCATTCCAAGCTGGGAGAAAAAGGGGGAAAACGTATTTAAAAAGAAAAATGCGTCCAGGTTGTCTGCCATCGTCCGGTTTTGAACCCTGAGCATTAGTTACAGTAGTGATACAAGCTTACAACACAGCAGAACATTCCAAATTCAGTGAAGGAAAGTATCTGGGGAAAAGTGGTTTTCTTTATTTTAAATGGAGAGTCAGGGCGTAAAGAACATTCTGAAGGTAAGGTTCTGTAAGGGCATATGAGAACTTTTCTCTGCCTCTGACTCCCATCTCTCTCCAGTAGTTGTCTATGACCATGAAATGCATTTTTTGTACGTCGCTTTGGATTAAAGCATCTGCCAAATAAATGTAATGCAATGTAATCTTTCTAAGCAGGCTGACTCTGCTTAGTAAGGTGACCTTGTGGGCTGTTGTTACCTGCTGTGCTCACTGTAGTCTATGTGCTGTGTGCTCTGTAGTCTATGTGCTGTGTGCACTGTAGTCTATGTGCTGTGTGCCCTGTAGTTTGTGTACTGTGTGAACTGTAGTCTATGCATTGTGTGCACTGTAGTCTATGTGCTTTGTAGTCTATGTGCTGTGTGCACTGTAGTCTATGTGCTCTGTAGTCTATGCACTGTGTGCTTTGTAGTCTATGTGCTATGTGCACTGTAGTCTATGTGCTCTGTAGTCTATGCACTGTGTGCTTTGTAGTCTATGTGCAGTGTGCACTGTAGTCTATGTGCACTGTAATCTATGCACTGTGTGCTTTGTAGTCTATGTGCTGTGTGCCCTGTAGTCTATGTGCTCTGTAGTCTATGCACTGTGTGCACTGTGTAGTCTATGTGCTGTGTGCACTGTAGTCTATGTGCTGTGTGCTGTGTGCTGTGTAGTCTATGTGCTGTGCTCTGTAGATTATGTCCTGTGTGCCATGTAGTCTATGTGCTGTGTGCACTGTAGTCTATGTGCTATGTGCTCTGTAGTTTATGTCCTATGTGCCCTGTAGTCTTTGTGCTGTGTGCACTGTAGTCTGTGTCCTGTGTGCCCTGTAGTCTATGTGCTGTGTGCACTGTAGTCTGTGTCCTGTGTGCCCTGTAGTCTATGTGCTGTGTGCACTGTAGTCTATGTGCTGTGTGCCCTGTAGTCTATGTGCTGTGTGCACTGTAGTCTATGTGCTGTGTGCCCTGTAGTCTATGTGCTGTGTGCACTGTAGTCTATGCACAGAGGTCTCCCAAACTGCACTGAAGGATTAACCCGGTCCCCTGTGTCTTCTGCTCCAAAACGCCAGCGACACTTCCACCTTTCGCGTGGAGCCCTGGCATCCATGCGAGTCCACAGCTCAGATTTCACTTTCAGCGGTAACTGTCTTCTGCTGAAACGTGTTAAGACCACCCCCTGGTGGACAATTTAAAAAAAAAAGCACATCCAAAGCAACACTGGCAGCTTCCCCAAAGTATATAACTAAGCAAGGAAAACTCACTTTAAAACATGACAGTCATCTTCCTATAGAAAATTGTTGAAGCCACTTGAATGTTCACCTTTTTGTAAAGATTTCATATGGTTTGCGAATGTAAACTGTAGAATGTGAATTAATAATCTATTTTAGTGTAAACATTTGGCAGTACAGTGTGAAGCAGGTGGTGCATTTAGTGACAGTTAGGTTCGAAATTAAGACCCTCCCTATGGTTTTCCATAGTAATCTTATGCAGACCATGGGGACTAATTTGGTGCAATACCAGAGCTGTTTATAGGAACAGATCTCAGACAAGTACCTAAATATATTATGAGGCAGCAGCCAAATCCTCTCCACTGACCTCTTAGCAAATTTGTATCTTTAAAAATATCCCCCATCATTCTGTTCACCCTCTCTACACTTCTGTGGCTTTCCTCTCCTGACGCAGTTTCTGCAAGTCTGTCTGTCTGGTGTCCAGATGCTGTGTTCTTGGATGTGGTGTTGAAGTGGGCAGTGCATGGTGCCTTCCTATTGGGTTAATTTTATTTGTTTTATAGAACAACAAATGTGTGTTTTGTGTGTGTGTGTGTGTGTGCATGTGTGTTTGTGTGTGCATGCGTGTGGGTAAGGGGTTGACCTGTCCTGGAAACCTTTCACAACCTGAATCTTAGTTTATTGGCCTGTAAGACATTAACTGCAGGCACTCAGAGCACCAGCTTGCTTTAGCTGGAACCAGCTGTTTGAGCAGATTAGACCTGAAAGAAGAGCGTTCTTTCTTTTACTTTCTTTTCTTTTTATGTGCTTGAATGAAAGAAAAATCATTTTCTGAATAAAATAAGTGGTAAATTTCAGAGCTTCTTCAGACAATGGGAAAGGGTGGTGGTGAGGAGGGAGGTAAGAACAGCAGATGTGTGCAGCTGTGGTTTGGCCGTTCCTCCAAATGTAAACAAGGCTTGTTCCGGGACGTGCAATTAGATGTCATAACATGCTTCTGGTGAACCCAGAACACTCCTTTTACAGGAGATCAGACACAAGCTCTAATCTCATGTTGTGAGCTGAATCACCAGAGACGGTGGCTTTCAAAGTAAAACTGAACAGTGAGGAAATATAGCCAACAAATATGTGAGCAAATATAAAAATGAAAGATTTATCAGTCAAAAACGAACATGAGAATGAGTGAGAGGGGTTCAGGATGACATCGGGGAAAAAGCACTTAAAGTGTTGATGCCAAACCTTCACCCAGGGGAACAGTAGCATTGTCCTGCAGATGATTGGCTGTTCAGGATCAGGTGATAGTGATGTAGGAATTGTGGGCCAGGCATCTGCGGAGCATTGGTTTGGCAGGTCATCCTATATGGCAGAAACCAATGCTGTCCCGGGCCACATGTTTATTTAAAGAGACAGCCAGTGGCTGTGTGGTCATGATGGGGTGGATGCAGGGAGACAGGGAGGCGCTAAAAGCGTGCAGACGTGAGCTCTCGCACGTTCTGCTTACTGGCTCAGCCAGGCCCTCGAGACACAGCTGGGATGCATTCAAATAGGCAAGCTGCCACAGGCCGCTTCGCAAAGGGGCTGATGGGAATTGAAGTCCAGATGTTGAAAAATGCAATTCAAAGTCACAAGCTCTGGATTTTACATCCCGTGATGCCCTTTATCAGTGTTTAAACGTATCTATCCTCGCTCTGCCAGTTGATTGGATGTCCATAAGTACCCAAGTCTTGCCCCCACCTCTGCCTCCTCTCACCCGTCTGTATGTTGCTCTATCTCTTTCTGAACCAGGGGTGCAAATTTAAATGTTATTTGAGGGGTCAGTTGTCTGTTTCCACAATTTGCCCTCTTCTTAGCTAATTAGCTGCATACACCGACCAAGGTGCACTCTGATCACAATGAAGGTTTCACACGGGGACTCAAGAACGGTCTTCAGCTGTTGCTCATGATCTCATCAAAAACATTGATCTTAAATATTCAGATCACATAATGATTGCATAATGATTGATTGTTTTATTAAATTAAGCTGAGCAGAATCTGGCATCAAATCAAGATGCAGTTGCATCCTCCTTTCTAAAGACTTTAAAATGCAATCATTTAATGTTTTTACTGTTGCTTTAAGACTAAGGACGTGGCCTGTTAGCTTAGACTCTATTAACCAATCATAACCTTCCTTCTCTAAAGCATGTGCATGCTCTGAAATCAGGACAATGAAGATGCTTTGTGTGCTTGTAGAATGGAGAGAGTGTACTGAAATCTCAGAGTGTATTGAAATCTCACTCTGAGATTGTGTTTAGATAGTGAAAATGAGGCTATATGTTTCTAACACAGTTTCACTCGCTGAAAATATCTGGCCGTTCTATACAAAACTTAGCTTCATAGACAGAGCACATACTTCTTCATTGGATTCAAAAGCACAAAGCATGGAGATGGCTGTGGAGTATTACTGGAATATATTAAAAGATCTTAATCAGACATATCAGTCATGAGATGGTAGTACTGGAGCAAGGAGTGCCCAAATTACAGTGTAAACACTTCACGGTAAAATAAGCAAAACCAGTCATTTCTATTACAGTAGAAATGTACATAATGCTGAAATACTGCAGTTTCTGTTCTGTGCTGTCATACCTTAGCTTGTTCACTTCTCCAAGAGTTAGCTATATTTTACTCCAGTACAGTCTTTCACAGATCGATATGAATGATTAAATGCATTCCAGCTGATGGCTCCTACACTATCTAGTTTGTTCCCATCACGTTCTCTGTTTTGCTGTTTTAACCTTTTGACCACTTCACTCTCTCCTCTTTTTTCTTCCATAACCTCTGTGGCCCCCAACTTCCTCCACCCCACTGTGATTGGTTTAACCCCGCCTGTCTCCGCCTTCCACAGTGCCTGGCTGACAGAATATGAGCACCCTGTAGTGAAGACGCTTAACGAGCGCATTGAGGCCATGACCGGCTTAGAAATGGACACAGCAGAGGAGCTGCAGGTGAGGGGGTATCTGTGACTGACTGTGGGTGAGGGTGGTATCTGTGACTGACTGCAGGTAAGGGGGGGTATCTGTGACTGACTGCAGGTGAGGGGGTATCTGTGACTATGACTGCAGGTGAGGGGGGTATCTGTGACTGACTGTGGGTGAGGGGGATATCTGTGACTGACTGTGGGTGAGGGGGTATCTGTGACTATGACTGCAGGTGAGGGGGATATCTGTGACTGACTGCAGGTGAGGGGGGTATCTGTGACTATGACTGCAGGTGAGGGGGGTATCTGTGACTGACTGTGGGTGAGGGGGATATCTGTGACTGACTGTGGGTGAGGGGGTATCTGTGACTATGACTGCAGGTGAGGGGGGTATCTGTGACTGACTGCAGGTGAGGGGGTATCTGTGACTATGACTGCAGGTGAGGGGGGTATCTGTGACTGACTGTGGGTGAGGGGGTATCTGTGACTATGACTGCAGGTGAGGGGGGTATCTGTGACTGACTGCAGGTGAGGGGGTATCTGTGACTGACTGCAGGTGAGGGGGGATATCTGTGACTGACTGCAGGTGAGGGGGGTATCTGTGACTGACTGCAGGTGAGGGGGTATCTGTGACTGACTGCAGGTGAGGGGGGTATCTGTGACTATGACTGCAGGTGAGAGGAAATCTGTGACTATGACTGCAGGTGAGAGGGAATCTGTGACTGTGACTAAGACTGCAGGTGAGGTAGGGGGGGGGGGGTCTGTGACTAAGACTACAGGTGCTCACTTGCATCCTCCCATGCCTGAGTGTAAATCTATACTGACATGCAGAATTGCACTCTGTCTGTTTCCTGTGTCTGTCCAGAACTGACTGTCTGTCCGTCTGTCTCATCAGGTGGCGAATTATG
The DNA here is from genome assembly GCF_013347855.1 of Anguilla anguilla. NCBI lineage: Eukaryota > Metazoa > Chordata > Actinopteri > Anguilliformes > Anguillidae > Anguilla > Anguilla anguilla. The sequence continues at coordinate 20,342,385 of NC_049218.1, read as the reverse complement.
GCGTGGGTGGGCAGTACGAGCCACACTTTGATTTTGGACGGGTGAGAAAGTCATTTATGCATTTATGCCACCAGCCCTTGCGTGCATGCACTTGTGTTTGTAAGGGGTGAATATGGTCTGTTGTCAGTGAGTGAATTTGGTGCGTGTGTGTGTGTGCGTGCGCGTGTGTGCGCGTGTTGTTTTTGCGAATGATTTTGTGTGTGTGTGCATGCATGTGTATTTGTGCTTTTCATAGCAAATCCAGGCTTGATCCTGACTGCAGTTAAAATGAAGCTGAATGATGTCACTCACTCTGTCGCGTTCTGCACAGAAAGACGAGCCGGATGCCTTTAAAGAGCTGGGCACTGGAAACCGCATTGCTACCTGGCTCTTCTACGTGAGTGGCCCTAGTGCTCCTCTTTTTCTCTTTTATTTCTGTCTCCTTCCTTCTCTTTTTTCACTCCTTTCGTTACTCAAGACATGTGACTCTTGCCGTGTGTGACTGTACAGCTGGGCTGTGCAGATGTTTATTTCTGTTCCTCCTCTGCTGCAGATGAGCGATGTGGCAGCAGGGGGCGCCACAGTATTTACAGACGTGGGCGCTGCAGTGTGGCCTAAAAAGGTAAAGCTACGAACACTGCTGTGTGCGGGTGTGTGTGCGTGTGTGTGTGTGTGCATGCTTGTGTGTTTGAACAGATGGGTTTTATCTATTAGCTATTCATGTATAGTTTTTTCATGTGTGTGTTCATGTGTAGATTAGCATTTTTAAAGACGTGCATTTTAAGTGTGTGTGTGTGTGTGTATTCCAGGGTACAGCAGTGTTCTGGTATAACCTGTTCCCTAGTGGAGAAGGGGATTACAGCACACGGCATGCTGCCTGCCCAGTGCTGGTGGGAAACAAATGGGGTGAGTTTTTCAACAGCTGCCTTCCCAGCCCAACACTGCTCCTGTGTTACTAACTCTACAGACTCTCACTGCAGCCCTTACTCACTCAGTACTCCTGTGTTACTAACTCTACAGACTCTCACTGCAGCCCTTACTCACTCAGTACTCCTGTGTTACTAACTCTACAGACTCACTGAAGCACTCCAAAGATGAATTAAAGGCACACTGCTCCAGGCATATTGTCCATAGCAATGGGCTCATTCCTGGCAGGGTCTGCTAGTTTTGTTGTTACTCAGCACTTAATTCATTCATGCCTCTGTGCTCCTCTCCTTCTGCAGTGTCCAATAAATGGATCCACGAGCGAGGCCAGGAGTTCAGGCGGCCGTGTACCCTGGGGGAGGTGGACCGGTGAAGAGGGGAGGGGCAGGAACTGCCCTCTCCTTCCTCGGCCCCCCTGCCCAGGACCCCAGTTTCTTCAGCACCACAGACGTCCTCAGACCATGAACTGTGACCCCAAAATCACCATTCTCATCGCTGCCTGCATTCCCCTCCCAGACCAAAATTGCTTTTGTCCATAAGCCTCCTGCCCTCAAATGACTTTCTCTGTCAGAGGTTTGAAGTGTCTGTGTGTCTTCAATCGAACCTTTCGAATGATGATCCTGAAAAGAGCTTGTAACTGTTCTCCATGCCAGAAGGATTTGGGCTCAAATGCAGCAATAGTGAGTAAACAGTGTGAGGGTAAATGCAGGCTTGAGTCCATGCCACTCAAACACGTGATGCCCCCTCCTCAACAAACACACACACACCCCGGCTCTATACTGTACATACACTCCAGTGTGTTCACACACCCCAGCTCTATATACAGGCTTCCTAACATTCTCACACTCCTAGTCCTATACACACACCGCCACTGCGCACAGACACACACACACACACCCTTCCATTAGCATTAAAGTTACCAGTACAGATCTGCCCACTGAGCCACTGGAGCTAATGTCCGGGAGGCTAATAATCGATGAGAGTTTGCCTCTCTGTATAACTCTAGGACCCCCTGGTTAGACTCCCAGCCGTAGTGAGCTCCAGCTTGGTGTGGGTTCAGTGTGTCCTTAGGATGAGTCACTGTGCTGAGTGAGAGTGCCTCAGCAGAACCTGCCATTCATTTTACTGGATAAATATGGAAAATGTGACTTGAACCATATTCCTCAGCACAGATGTTTTCTGAATTTAACCGGTTTCTTTATTTATACCAAAAAATCTTCCCCAGACCTGCAGTACCATCGCTTTTGGGTTTTCTTTTGTTTGTTTTTTTAAATGACATTTGTATTTAATAATAAATAAATAAAAAGTTGTACAGAATTTTGAGATGAGACAGGGAATTTGACATTTTGCACATTTGTATTATTATTATTATTTAATCATAATAATACAAACTACAGGGAAACTCCAATACCTCAAAAAGGTACAAAATGTATATGATAAATTAGCCATATTTTCCATACATGTACAAATTCAATTTTGAAAAGGAGAGTTTCCGTGCGTGCAATCGATAATACATTTATTTGTGCAGTTTGCTTTTGTTTGTTCACTGAGGACAATGCAGAACCACACGAAAAGTCCAAAATAACTGGTTTTATCAGCACAAAGAAAGTACAAATCAATCCCTTCTGTTTCTTGTTGACGTGTTTTTGTTTTTGATGTGCATCTTCTTCAGGCATATGGTATTGAGCCCCCATCCAGCCCTATGCGCTGTTAGGATGCCCTGAATCAACCACTAATAGATTTGGTGCTTTAAGCATAATTCTGTGTTGGTACTGTAAATGGGAATAATCCACAGGTTATCATGAATTCATTGTTTTGCTGATAAATGATTTTGCATACCATCAACAGGATACATGTTTGTTATACATGGCTGCTCTCCTATTTTACTAAATTTTCAGCACTCCATATTTTATATGAAAAGATACCTAAACCACAAAAAAAAAGAATACTTTTTTTCTGTCATATTCCATAAGTCATATTTCTGTAAAGTTGCAAATGTATTTGTTAGTCATAGTTTACTGAATCCAGGCCTTTGTCTTGACGGTGAAGGTGAATGTTGCTGTTCCCCATATTGGCTGGTGTGGTATAGGGAGAATGTTGCTGTTGCCCATATTGGCTGGTGTGGTATAGGGAGAATGTTGCTGTTGCCCATATTGGCTGGTGTGGTATAGGGAGAATGTTGCTGTTGCCCATATTGGCTGGTGTGGTATAGGGAGAATGTTTCTGTTGCCCATATTGGCTGGTGTGGTATAGGGTGAATGTTTCTGTTGCCCTTATTGGCTGGTGTGGTATAGGGAGAATGTTGCTGTTGCCCTTATTGGCTGGTGTGGTATAGGGAGAATGTTTCTGTTGCCCGTATTGGCTGGTGTGGTATAGGTAGAATGTTGCTGTTGCCCATATTGGCTGGTATGGTATAGGAAGAATGTTGCTGTTGCCCATATTGGCTGGTGTGGTATCGGGAGTTACCCTCTTTTCTGTTTGTTTTCTTATTAAAATTAATGACCTGGGAAGGATGCATTCGCAAGCAGGAGGGTCCTTGTTTTGCTTCTGCCCTGTTCAGTTCATCTTTGTGCTGCTCTGGCCATCCCTGAACGCTTCTAGGATTCTGTGTGAGATCCACGCTATTTATATCCCCTTAAAGTCGGTCCTTTTGTTCCGTAAAATATGTTTGGATGATTTACATGTGTGAAATTAATTTTTGTGACAAATAAATGTTGTATTATTGATAATAATGTCATCTAAGTGTGAATTTGTAATCGTGTCCAGCTCTTCAGTCCTGGAGAAGTGTGACCCCATTCCTGCAGAGCTGGGTCGTGTGCTGGTGTCCGTTATCACCAGATAAAATATCAGATTGTGCATATGATTGTGATAATTAAATCATTTAAAATGCACTAAATCCAGAAAATGATATGACTCTCCTTGTCCACTTCTGCCCACCTCTGTTGTGGTCTTTAGTGTTATTGTTTTCATTAATACTATACTGTAATTTGCCACCATAGCAACCATAGCATCTCTAAAACGGAAGTAACAAGAATGACGTAACTGATAGTAAGCCATGGATATGAGGTGCATAGGGTTCTAGGGTTCGTAAGCACTTGTGAAGGGGCCTAAAACAGCCAGGGACTACCCATGAATGTTCACATAACATTTTTATTTGCACCTTTTATTAGTGTTACCAAAGCTACAGATAGTAGCTGATTATGAATTACATTGTTGACTATTTAGATGACTATGAATATAATTGACCAGGCACACGGTGAAAGTGAACCATTTATTTTGGGTTTGGTTTCATGGAGTAACTGATGGAGTGTGCGCCTCAGTGGGGTGTGACTGCAGAACACCATCAGATAATGAAAGGGGGGGGGGGGGGGGTTCTGGTAGACAGTGTGATTAAGATGCTCTGATGTCACTGAATTCCTACAGCCAGTGAAAGTAAACTTACAGTTGAGCAACTGATCTCTCTGGCTGCTTTTGAGGAAGATAGCTCAGTGCCACAGCAGGACAGGTGTGCCCCCTTCTGGAAGCTGTGGGCACTGCATGGGTTGACGTGGCCTCTGAAATTTCTAGCACACGAGAAATATCTGAGCCCTGCACTGGATGGGGGCCCAAAAAGGCCTGTTCACTATCCCTGTCACATTCCCATTGGTTTATTTAATCAGGAGGTGACTTTAAGAGAATCTCTATTTCAAGAGAGACTTGGCAGGAGAGTCAGCACGGAAATGCATTACATTTCAACCTGGATGCAGACCAATCACCATATAAAATCACACCGAACAATACACACACACACACACAAGCTCACAAGCACACACTATACTATTACCACAGGCTCCTACTACTGTCCAGCCCTACAGGATTTACATTTTAGCGGTTTTAAATGTTTGTATAATATCTATATATAACTGAATGCTGTATTATTATTTTAGAATAAGCCTGTGTTGATCCAACCTATGTTTTGAAAAATGTAAAATTCATTCAGAAAATTCTCTGTATGAGATAAGTGTTTACAATTGTATTTAAATATGCAATAAGTATCAATGTAGATGGAGATGCATTAAATAATATAGATTGTACTTTACAAACTTTGGGAAAATATTTCGGGCAAAGTCTGTTGTTGATTAAGAGATGACCATATTGCAGTTGAAAGGAAAGAGTAAAGACATTAATTATGTGTTTAAAATCACATTCTTTTGAAAAACCAAATTAATCATTAATGCACACAATTTTTCAAGTTATTGTCAATTATAAATCAAGGAATAACATCACTTTGTGGTATATTTGAATTAGGAATACCTGCTCCTAATACTGTGTGATATTTATGGTATACGGTCAAGCCTATACAGTTTAATACAAAAGTATTGGGACAGTGACACAGATTTTGTTGTTTTGACTCTGTACTCCAGCACACTGGATTGAAATAAAACAATGAATTTGAGGTTAAAGCAGAGACTGTCAGCTTTAATTTAAGGGTATATTTATACACATCCAGTGATCCGTGTAGGAAATACAGCACTTTTATACACAGTCCCTCATTTCAGGGGAGCAAATGTAATGGGACAAATGAGCACAATCTTAAAAAAAATTGTCATATTTAGTATTTTATTGCAAATCCTTTGCATTCAATGACTGCCTGCGGTCTGTGACCCATGGACATCCCCAGATGCTGAGTATCCTCCCTGGTGATGCCAGGCCATCTTCAGTTCCTTTTTATTTCTGGGGGGTTTTGCCTTAAATTTTGTCTTCAGCAAGTGAAACACATTTTAATTGGATTCAGAATAGGAGATTGATTTAGCCAGTTGAGAACATTCCACTGTCCTACTAAAAGGTGAAGCACTGCCCAATTAGTTTTAAGGGATTTTTTTTGGATTTGAGCAGATACAATGTTTCTGTACATTTCAGAATTCATCCTCATGCTGCTGTGATATTTATGGTTTACAGTCTATCGTAGTAGAGGCAGGAACTCTGGGGGTTTTGAAGACCAGGCTTGATGCAGTGCTAGATGCTATCTAGTCTGTAAGTGAACTCCTACTGTATGGGAACCAGTGTCTTAAAACCTGACCTTTCCCTGTATGTGTCACCTTGGAGTGTCAAACTCCTGAGCTGGATGCCACAGTGCTGAATTTAAATCTGTTTCAGTGTGTAACTAAATCATTTACACACCATGTATTCCCAAAGCCGTGTGGCTGCAGAAATAAAGGAAAGCACCAAGACCACGTTTCAGAATTTGAGACCCCTGCTCTAACCTGTGGTAAGCAGTTCGGTGCTACAGCTCTCTTACCATACCACTAGGTGGTGTAGACAGTTTCTGATGGTATTTGTGGTGAGATGCCTGGCTCCTAGCACAACTGTAGAAGTAGATTCAAGTAGACGTATATTATTAAGTATGAGTTAATAATATATGAAGAGTGTATTTAAATGTTCAGTATATTTAATACCATGGACTGATGCAACAACAACAACAATAATCATAGTAATAATAATAATAATAATAATAATAATAATAATAATAATGAAAACATTTTGGTTTTCAGTTTTGATTGAAATACTCCCTAAGCCTTCTAACTGAAATGTCATAACACATTTGGTTATTTTTCCTTAATAAGTTTGACTTAGTTATAAAAAAGTATTAATCAAGGAATTATAGGTTAGCGAATTCGAGCGTTTTGTGACGGTGTTAAACTCATGCACGCTGTGCTGCGCGCGTGTGTGGGTGTGTGCTACAGCCGCCTGTTGGCTGTCACGTGGCATCCCAATATTAATTGATAGCTGGTTGCCCTGTTTCGGTGACTGCGGCCAGGCGGTAGGGGACAAGGGAGTTGAAGATCACAGAGTGAGAGAAAGGAAAAGAACGAAAGAAAAAGAAAGAATTTTAGCTCAGCTCAAACCCAGTCAGTTGGTCAGCCTACACAATCAGTACCGAATCGTCGAGACAGCGCTGTTTACAATTACAAAACAGGTTAATTAAATTTTCGTCAGCCAATTACCCCAATCAAGCATTGAATTGTTGCGCAAATCCACAGAACCATGACCCAAATAGAGACAACGGTGGAATACAGCAATGGCTATGAAGAGGACGAGTATATGATACAGGAAGATGAATGGGATAGGGACCTGTTATTGGACCCGGCTTGGGAGAAACAGCAGAGGAAGGTAAGAAGAAACTACAATTATGCTACTGTTGATAAAGGCTTTTGCGAGCTCAGAAGCCAATGCTTTTTAATGGGAAATACGTATTTCCACAATGTGAAATAAAATTAGAAAACTTTCTAAGAAGTGAAGATGCCAGGTTTTTAATGTATCACAAGTGCAAACTACTTATTTTTGATCTCGTGCCCATCTCCGGCCTACTGGGCATGGAACACCGTAATTTTGTTCTTATTCAGCTCGTGTTCATGTAGGTTAATATAATTTTTCTCGCTGTTCTTAGAAACCAGTAAAAAGCTTGAAAGGCACGAATAGGCGTGATGCAGTGGGTACCGGCCAAGAATAGCGCAACCGGTGGCTCTAGAGACTTTTGGCATTCCATTGATACGCGTGGTATGAGAGCTGTCAACAGATGGTTGTAACACATGATGACGTCCTTAGGATTAGAATGGATGCTATATCTAATTTTAACCACAGACCAAAGGGCATTATTGTTGTCTAATCCAATGTCCTTGGTCTGGAATTTCTTTGTTTGAAGAAACCACAGGAACGAATACAGAGCTGCTGTAGGCTGGCGTACATAGTTCTGTCCAGTAAGTGACGATTGAGACGGGGCTAATTATCAGATTCGTTTCTTCAGTCAAACGTCCTGCTCCGTAGGCTGTGCCCTGCAGAGAAATGCGAGCTGATGATGGATTTGTTTCTCCCAGTGGTCTTGAAGTTCAGTTTTGTTAATTCACGGACCAATGGAATGAAGTCAGGCAGCTATCAATAGATCAGATAGTTCTTTAACACTGTTTATTTATTTTGCATAGCAACTATGAAGAAAACCTTATTGTGGACAAAAGAACATCAGTTTAATCAGTATACCATCACACAGTGTTCTGTTGATTTTATTTTTTTAATTTGTTCCTCAGAAAATGTTATCACTGAAATTGTGGGTCTGATTTATATCAGTAACCACAGGGCCATTTTAAACTCCCCTTTGAACTATCTCTAAATTCTGATGCTTTGTGCCAGAGTACAAATTTAAAATCCTCTCATGTAATCTCATTTTTTCCTTTATCTTAGTATCTTTATCTTGTTGAGGTGAACTGTGCACAAGAGCAGCTTTCCTAAATCATTCTCCGCCAGAGTAATCCTCTTACAAAAGCAGGGAGAAAGAATGGGGCCTTCCGTATTTGAGGTGGCCCTGGACCTCAGTAGCCAATGCATTCTGTCCTTCTCCCTGCTTGGAACAGGAAGGTCACCTGGAGGGTTTCTAATTAAACTGAAACTCATCCCACAGTTCCAATTTAAACTGAAACTCACACTCTATTCCATTTTAAACTGAAACACCCACTATTTCAGCTCATGAATGTTGACATTTTGATTTGGATTATTGGTAGAATTAGCCTCAGCTTTGGTCACCGTGTCAGGGCACAGCTATGTACGAGTTATTGCAGTTTGGAGTTTTCATATTTTTAGGCCATTCGCAGGATGACACATAGCTGGCCACTGCCTCACCCTTTGATTCCTACTGCTCAACCAGGTGCCTACAGTGTACTTGTTCCAGTAGCACATGAAGAGTTTTCCTCACGTCTGTGCATGCTCAGTTTGTGGACTGTCCTGTGAAGAGAAGCCTTGGTTTGACGGTACGCTTTTCTGAAGGACAGCACATGCTAGTGTATGCTCTGCCGAACGGATGGCAGCCAGAGAAGGATGGGCTCCCCAAACTGGGCAAGAAAGGAGGGAAAAATAAGAAGGGGGACGAGGCTGAGCTCTGTTTTAAAGGCCAGCAGCTCAATGTCACCTGCACTCCTCCCGTCAGCTGGCATGCCGGCTCCATTCCACACCCATGCTCCCGAATTAGCCCGACCCCCTGTCAGCAGGGCTTGGAGGACAGCATTAACACGACTGCCTCAGGCTGCAAGAACTTCAGAATCTTACAGTTATGCTCCCTCCTGTGTTCTGGGCTGGTTGCATACCTCCACAGGCCCCGTGTGTTCCTGTTCACTTCTGTAGCCTGGCAGAGTAAACCTGGCCCCAGACTGTGCTACATGCCTTGTGAGGTGGCATCAGTTAGTGTGGAAGAATCCAATTAAGGCAATCGCGCAAGGGCTGCCAAATGGTGGTTGCTACGGAGATTGTGTAGGACTAGCAGAAAATGGAGGATCTGTCAAAACGCTTTTAGCCAACATGTTGAGTCATATATGTGGTTAAGTCTCATGACCTTTAGCAGAATTTGTGACAAGTGTATAGATCCTGAATTTTGAAATAAAAAATAAGTATATTTGCAACAATGCCCTGAACAACAAAAAAGTTTTGTGACAAAAACAAAAGAACAAGAAAAAAAAGATAGGTCTTATATTATTAATAGTTAAAAATAATAAAATATTTCAGTCATCAGATAAATTATTAATATATGCATTATCATTCATAAACTATTTACATGCCTAATTGATGTGTGGTAGGAACAGTTCTGACAGTATTTTAGCTACAGTATTTTTAGGAGGGAGTATTTAATAAGGTATCCTAGTTCTTTAGAATGAAAGGAGAATGTAATACTCATTCAGGTTTCTGTGGTAAAAGATGGCTGCTCAGTGCTGAAGACCAGTATGTTTGTCAGTAAAACATGCTCATTGTTATTCCTGCGTGAATGCGTCCAGAACAGTTTTAACATGTACCGCACATATGAAGTGATGGTTCTTATTTGCCTGCTAGGTTATGCAATGTACACATTTCTCCTTTTTTCCAAGAAAGATGGCAGAGGCACACATTCAGCATAGTAATATATCTGTCAGAATACTGATTCATGTACTCCAGATATATAAGTATATAGAGAAGAGCCTGGAGTGGAAATTCACTGCCATGACTGTGTACTGAGTGAGCAGTCCCAGTTAGTACTTTTACTAACTGGTTTTTTATTCCTGCTTTTCATTTACAGTATGGATACCTCCTTTATGCTGGATGTCTGTCACTTATTTTGCTTCTGTGTGTTTATTTAAAATGCTATGGAAATCATTGTTGTTATTGGCATAGAAGGTGAGTATGATGAAATTGTAAAATATGTAGAAATACGTGAAAACTAGCACATATATCTACAACCATTCATAAGATTTGACAACACTGTCAGTACCAGTCAGAATCTTGACTGAGATCTCTGAGACTATGAGATCTCATGTAATGAACTCATGTTTCATACCTAAACAATTGGTGACTTCTCATGATCTGAATTGGTGGATTAATGAAAAGCTGTTGACTGAAAACTGTCAGCTATTATCTCTAAAGTAAAATGGCCTCTGCCGATGCTTCCTGTTGAATTCTATCAGGCTAGGCTATATTTAAGCCATTATATCAGTTGGAATGTATGTTGTGGCTTGCAGAAAGTCATTATCTCTGCATTACTAGCAGAACTAGCTCATAAGTGCTGATGAGCAAGTCCAGACGAGTATTTCAGCAAACAGTCACCCTTCTTGAGTAATTTAGAAACACAGATAATGTAAACTGTAAAATATAATGACTTTTTTTTTAACAGGGCTACACGTTGTTTGTAAGATAAAAGCTGTTTGCATGTTTTGTCACATATACAGCTGTTTAACACTTATCTGATCAGACAGGGAATCAGCAGATTTATTAGATGTGCAGTGTCACAACCTACTCTTGATCGATCCACAGTGGATCTGGATCAGAAATCCAATGATTGCTTGTTGGCTTTAACTGCAGTTTGTTAAAATACAAAAAGAAAATTTTGACGACACATAACGACTCCTGAGATTGACTGTCACTGGGAGAGGTAACTATACTATATGCCCTGTTAAAGGGGTAACTTCTATAGCCACTCATATATTTTCTCTCAGTGGTAAAGTTAGCCTTCCTTGGTATTTAGGAATTTAACATATGCCTAAATGTTGACATGGATATGATACCAAATTTAATTTGAGCTCTATTAAGGGCTGTTAACCTGTCATCTCTTAAGTTGTGTTTACAGTGCAAGCACTGAGCTGGTTAAATGGCTCACTGAAGACACTTAACCCAGGGGCAACCACAGGAAGTCTCTCACGCTGTCCACACACACACAAACACACACACACACATCCACAAACACAAACTCACACACACACACACAGAAAGCACACATTGACATACCAGAGCTCAAACTTCAAACTTTTCTTTTCGTTGTTACTCATGAAACATTTGACCAAACGAACTCAGCTCATGTTAACCAATAATGATGGAACTGGGCTTGTAATGAACTGAAAATAAAACTGATCAAACTCAATGATAATGAAGTTGGCAAAATGATGTCACCGGCTCGTGGTTCTTGCTTTGCAGACTTTCACAGCCTGGTGTAATTCCCACCTGAGGAAAGCGGGAACGCAGATCGAGAACATCGAGGAGGACTTCAGGAATGGCCTAAAGCTCATGCTTCTACTCGAAGTCATTTCAGGTATTATACGAACATAAAACCATATAAAGAGGAAAACGCACCATTCAGCCCATCATGTACCGAAAGGCTGGAGTATCAGCACTGCGCCAAGTCTGGACTTAAACACCATGACTGTCTCTGCCGCCACTATATGGCCTGGCTAGCTGTTCCGTACAAAGTAGTTGCTAATGTCAGTGTGGAATTGACCTTTTTGCTTATTTCCACCTATGCCTCTCTCTCTCTCTTACTCTCTTTTTAAGGTGAAAGACTACCCAAGCCCGACAGAGGAAAGATGCGATTTCACAAAATAGCCAACGTGAACAAAGCTTTGGATTTTATAACAAGCAAAGGGGTCAAACTTGTTTCGATTGGAGCTGAAGGTACGAGTTCTTGCGTTCAGGTGCGTTGCTTGTTAAATCGTTGCTGTCTGGAGTGTGGGAGAATGGGCAGTCCCCACTATGCAGTGGATTAAACCCTGGAGTGACAGCTGATATCTGCTGAGGGATACCTGACCAGGGTAAAGTAGATAAGATGTGAAAGCCATATCCATGTTGAGATGTCAGTAATCCTGGTGGCTTCATCTTGTAGAAATCGTGGACGGGAACATTAAAATGACTCTCGGGATGATTTGGACCATTATCCTCCGCTTCGCCATTCAGGATATTTCAGTTGAAGGTAAGAGGGAAACCAAAACCTTAGCTAGGGCTGAGGAAGGTTCTGCTTAAGTTCAGTCAATTCAGGAAATTAGTGTAAATTAAGTTAATAACCAAAAACTGAAAATCCTATGTATCTAGATAATGATTATTCAATTTACAATTAGTATTTCAGTTCATGCCCTAAACTGACTGAATTGAACTGCATATTGGTTGCATCTCATAATGAAAGTGTATAGTATGAGAATTATCTTGAGCAGTGGAACCATGCTGTATATAACTCTCAGAATCCTTCACTGCTACCCCTGAATTCAGGTTTAGGTGTTTTAGTAAAAATCCAGCTGTGCGCTGTATATAGGTTATATGCTGAAATCAAGTTTTGCATTTCACTTTGCAGTAGCCAGTTGTTTAGGAAACAGCACTGATGTCAAAACTATGTAAATAACCTCAGTTTTCTTGTAGAAACATCTGCAAAGGAAGGCCTTCTCTTGTGGTGCCAAAGAAAGACTGCCCCCTACAGGAATGTTAATGTCCAGAACTTCCACGTCAGGTGAGTCCACTAAGCATACGATTCCTGTTGTAATATTAACTAACCAACTGTGCATTATTTTTCACTACTTGAAAATACATATATTTTTCTGGAAAAACCAATGATAGCCAGTCATCAAACCAGTAACACACTACATTTGATATATTTAAAAGCAGACATTTACATTATACTTCATTAGAGGAATTGAACCTCCTCTAACAAATATTTCAGTGTACCTCACGGTACTTTGATGTACAAACTACAAAAGGGTTAATATGTAGCATTTTGACTAGGAAAAGTATGTGGATAACGTCCACAACAGAAAAAAAGTTTGATGTTGACACAGACTACCAACATAGCCGTCTATTACTGAAATAGTGAGTACTTTTGAACTGGATTGTATATTTATCATTATATTTTCAAAAACATATTTACTATACATTGCCATATATTCCATTTTTTAATGGGATGCTGGCCATAGATGTACAATTACTAATAACAGCAAACACAGGAGCAGGCAGGCGAGTGTAGAATCTCACTGTGATTTCTAACAGCTTCAAACAGCTCACTGTGATTTCATCTCAAAAGCTGGAATGAGAAAAAGCTTTCTCAATAGCTGGGCAGGTACAGACAACCCTGGTGACTGGCAGATTAGAGAAAGGCCAGGCCATGCCTGACATGTAGCCGACGGCGTGATGAGAAATCTCAGTGGGCATTTCAAAGATCGGCCCTCAGGATATAACTTAATATCCTCCACGTCCCACGAAGGTCTCGGATTCTGCCTCACCTGACGCTTCTGCCGAACCCAATACGATTCACAGTCTGACAACGTGTCTCTGCGTACTGTCCATATGTTTATGCATGACAACCATCTGCTAAACTGGAATGGACCCCTCCCTGGAGCTATTACATAATGTTACATAGGCAAAGAATATATGAAGACCAATATGAAGATCAGTTGGAAAGAGGCGGTGATTTATCATGGGAGATGTGTGGTGCGTTACAAATCTGTAACATTTTTAGTAGTTTATGTGAAAAGCAAGCATGGTTATTGTGTAAATACAGTGTAGTAACTCATACAATACTGTACATATTCCCGTGAAGAAATTCACACTGAACTGGATGTGGTTTTTTTCTGTGGAATCATGTCCTGCGGTTCGAGTAAAGCTGCACACGGTTCAGAATATTTCCCAAATACTGGAAGTCCCCAAACAGAATATGTGACTAAGCCTCTTGTTAAAGGGGATTTCTAAAGGTGAAACCAAAAATAACTTAACTGCCTGTATCATTTGAAAGGCCTTTTTACTGTTCAGGTTTTTCTTTCATTGAAATTTCTCAGGCAGGCCACTGTTCCTGTAGAAAGACCCCTTACAAATGTTTTCACCAATGGTGTGTGTGCAGTGTTTGGCTGGAGTTCAAAACGTCCGATTTAGTAAATCATTTAATGAATTAAATATGAACAGTAGTTGTCACAAAATCCTGAAATAGATTTGGCCTTATTGTGCCACCCTGATCTGGAACCTCTCACTTGTGGTTCTATATTTTAGGGAAAAAAAAACATCTGGCTCTGGACTTTGAATGTCCTCAAATGTAGATTCTGTTGAGAAAGAGGTAAAAAAAAAAAAATCCATTCTTATTCGCTTAACATTTTTACCCCTTTAGCACCTCCCAGTGGAATCAGGAGCTCAGAGTGAGTTTGGCAGGCTAATTATTTGTCAGGCGATAAAGGGTTTACTTTTAGATGTAAAATGCTGCTCCCACAGGTCTCTGATTTACTGGCCCTTCATCTGTCTCACATGAAGCTCTAGGAGATACTGCTGTTAAAATGTAGAGCAGAGCAGAACATGGACCCTGCTGAGACCACCAAATATCCATTTAACAGGTTCCTTTGAGTCATTGCTTAGTGCATACATGCGTGTCTTCCTCCATGAACATTTTAACTGTACCACAAATGTTTAGCAGGGCAGGGTTGTGGTGAAAATGTGGCGTCCCTCTCGTTTGAGCTGATGGTTACAGGGTTCAGTTGCAGGTATGCAGACGCGTGCGTTGCGAGCGTTGTTCTGACTGTATTCTCTCTCCCTCGGACGTGAAGCTGGAAGGATGGCCTGGCGTTCTGTGCGCTGATACACAGGCATCGGCCTGACCTGATTGACTATGCCAAGCTGAACAAGGTCAAAAAGCATGCCTAGAGCATGCTGCCCCAGCACTGCACGGGAGTGACCCTCTACACTACAGACACTGACTGTACTAACCCAGTTCAGCAGTACAGACACTGTACTAACTCAGTTCAGCAGTACAGACAATATATTCACCCAGTTCAGTACTACAGGCACTGTATTATCCCAGTTCAGCAGTACAGACACTGTACTAACCCAGTCCAGCATTACCAACACTGTACTAATCCAATGTTTTCAACAGTGGATTATGCAGAATCTCACCATTTACTGTCAATCATACCTTGTTTGTGAGAAACAGAGAAAAAAAGTCTGTTGGCACCCTGGAATAGATTTTGAAATGCAAGCTGTACCCCAGTGGGGGCCTGGACTATGCCAGTGATGAGTGGCAGTTACTCCTCACTGAGTTTGGTGACGTCTCTCCAGGCCCCTTCGGTTTTAGAAGATGAATCTCAAAGATCTGACGTTTAGTTTCTGGGCAGAGAAGCAGAGAGATTTGTCTGGGGGTGGGGAGCCCGCCCCCTCTAATGCTCAGCCCCCCTCCTGGAGACAGAACTAAGCCCCTGACTCCAGTTGCCCAAAATGATACGTCTCTGCGGAGGTTGCCGGCTTGGGGCTGTAGAGCCCAAAGAATCCTGCAGCTGCCCCTGTCCTCGGTCCCTGGGGCAGGGTGGGGGGGATACAGGTTAATGCCGTGACTCATTGCACAACGGGAAGCTCATGGGGTTCTGTTTGTTTAATTTACCGTCTGAGGGAGAGCTCGAACAAGGAGCCGAATGCGTTCACATACCTTCACTTTTATTTTGGAAAAGATGACAGTCAAGCAAACAGACTTAATGCTGTGCGGCACATTAGCCTGCTCTCCCGTGGCCCGCCTCAGCTCTGGACATGTCGATTCTGTATGGGTCGATAGCCTGGATTAGAGAAGACTGGGTCAAATGCCTATTGGAAATGCTTAGACTCTTTAGATCCTGGTAAATCTGGACACTCTTACAATTCCACAAATTTTCTACGGAAAGATTTCTGCAAAACAAAAATCATCATATAAAAGAACAATTTTGTCCTGAATCTTGATCTGTTTTTTTAAAAATAGTCAGTATTATTCAGCAATTTTGCAGCTGTTTGACAAGCTAATTATTAGGCCCAGGTCTGGTTCACATTTTTGCAAGGCTACCGACCCTGGGACATCTTTAGAGTTGAACTTTTCTTGTGCCACTGACCCCTGGCTGAATGTTGTTTGTAAATAAATGAGTGGGATCATTTGGCAAGTTCGTGCAGTTGCTAAGCACATCGATCCCCAAGAGGAGGCTTCAAAAGGGACCATGGTATTTTATTTATGGTGATGCTATTTCACACTGGATACACACACACACACACACACACACACACTTAGCTTAGCTTGCATGGGCTACAGGCCAGTCTATTGTTGTATGCGGTCTTGGCCAGCGTGTTGTCAACCCTGGGCCAATATGCAGACGAAAAGGCTCAGGCTTTCCTCCAGTGTGGATGACCTCCAGCTGAGGCAGACCACTGGAAGTGTGGTTGTAGATGTAACTGTGTGCTGTGACTCCTGACTTTAGCATGCTGCCTCCCATCCCATCCTCGTCCCTCCTAACCCCCATTGACAGCCAGGTTATCATCTAGGGCCCCTGGGAGGGGGAAATGAATCTTCTACGTCCCACTTTGTCCCAGAATCATATTATGTAGTTATTTATTATCTCATTGAAAATGTCAAAAATGAATTATTTTGAAATGATAATGATCCTTCCTTTAATACTTCAAAGCTGACTTCCTTGTTACCCGTTTAGGATGATGCTCTTGGTAACCTGAACCTTGCCTTAGATATTGCAGAGAAGCACCTGGACATCCCCAAAATGTTGGATGCTGAAGGTGAGTGCATTCTTAATTTTGAATAAGTTTGTTTCTTTGGAACTGCTGTCTAACATTGGGCCATGAAGATAATTGGCCCAGTTTAACACATGCTACTAAAGGAAAGGAGGGTCTGCAATGTCTGTAAATCAGTCTGACAGGATTAAAGGATTTTATACTGGACAGGTGGAGTAATTATAGGAGTCTTTAGTGCTGGAGGATACCCATCTGTTTAATGCAAACAAACTCAACTGCAATTAAACGGCTGCTAACCCAATGCCTAATATCAACTTCTAGATAAAAAAAGAGTAATTGATTTATAAATTATTAGGTACACAGACAATAATTTATTGAATTCACTGCATAACCAAAACAGTGGATGCATAAACTTGAATTCTGTTTCTGAAACGAGTTGTGTATGGCTCAAATTTCTCATCCAGCTTCCTTACCTGATTGACAGACCTGAGTAATGTAATAGCAGTGTTTCGTTTAATCGGTCAGGTATGTGAGTTCACGTTCAAAGGATGTTGTAAAAAGGTCCAGCTGTGTTAGGCGCTGTCAGTGTTGACTGACTGAACGCTTGGGCTGGCTCTCTCTCTGCGCACGTATTGAGAACACAGGCAGACCTGGTGAAAAGCCGGTTATGACCTGTGTATCCTGTTACCGAGGCACGTTTGCGGGGTTCACAAGGCGAGGGCTCGGCAACGCCGCGCTACCCCCTCACAACCCCCCTTTTATCCCCTTTGCTCATCATTATTTTTAGAGCAACCCCCTCCTGGTTTTCAGTCAAATGCCTCTGCCTAACAGCATTTTATTTACTTTTTCAACTGAACTCTGAAACAACAGATAAGATTCTCATCATAAAAGTGAGAGATTCTACTCCCAGTCGGACGGGAAGGAAACAGAAATCACACAATCCACTGGTTTTTGCTCTCTGCTCGTCTCTGAAAGGTTCACTCTCCATTTCTGGCTAACAGACCAGAAAATTATTGTTTATCTTTATTTGGTTCTTTGAGTTCTGCTTCCTGCTTGGGGAGGCTGGCTGCAGAGTGCTCTCATTTTGTGGTCGTCTGTTAAGAGCCTCCTTTTCTCCAGTTTCCTTTTTCCCATATGCTGTTCTCCCTCTAGTGCCCCCTGTGTACATCGGGCTTCTCTGGCTGTCCTGTTATTCTTTCTGTGCTCTATTTCTCTGTCTCTCTCCCTCTCTCTCCCCCATCACCCTCTCCTCAGCTGTGTCCTTTTTTCGGCCTCTTTAGACATCATCAACACCCCCAAGCCTGATGAAAGGGCCATCATGACCTATGTGTCCTGCTTCTACCACGCTTTTGCTGGAGCAGAGCAGGTACTGATCCACATAGGCCCTAGTCCATCTCTGCATTTCACATAATGCAAAAAGCCGAACATATTTCTATATTTATATGTATGTTTTAATTGTTTGTTTCATTGCTGGATACTATACTATGGACGCCAAAGCATTTAAATTGTCTAGTTATTGAAAGTAAGCCATAATATGCATGATTGCTGAGGAGAACATGACGAGGCACATACATTTGCACAGAAACCTGAGCGTGAGACATGCTCAACTCTGTTCTGTATCACTGAGGAGTCTGATACTTCCCCATCTCCTCCACCTGCAGGCAGAGACGGCAGCCAACAGGATCTGCAAGGTCCTGGGAGTGAACCAGGAGAACGAGAAGATGATGGAGGAGTATGAGAAACTGGCCAGTGAGGTACTGAACAGCCCTCCTTCAACTGAGCACTCCACCAGCAATAACCAGATATCACTCACAATATATCTGAAGAGCTGAACCGAAGGCAGGTGTCTACTGGGTGACATTATTAATTACATGTCATCTGGCATCACACCCACTTCTTACCAAAATGACAGAAAATCAAGTGATTATATTCTAATTCAAAAACTGTAAAGGTTCTGACTAATCGCAATGGATCTATATATGAACCTTGTAAAAATAATGCTTATTAATAATAATAATAATAATAATAATAAGAATAATACATTGATTTAAAAAAAGGACACTTAATGATCAGAACAAGCCATTCATCTGACTTACATTTGTCATGCATATAATGTTTTTCAAGGTCTGAGAGATATTTGAAGTCTTTGTAGCATCCACGACTACTTGGTTTGATAAAGCCAATGTAAACCACCACAGTTACTGGAGTGGATCCGGCGCACTACCCCGTGGTTGGAGACCCGTGTCCCGGAGAAGACCATGTCGGAGATGCAGCAGAAGCTGGAGGACTTTCGGGACTACCGCCGCCTGCACAAGCCGCCCAAGGTGCAGGAGAAGTGCCAGCTGGAGATCAACTTCAACACCCTGCAGACCAAGCTGCGCATCAGCAACAGGCCGAACTTCATGCCCTCTGAGGGCAAGATGGTGTCGGTGAGTGTCCCTGCGTCTAATGTCACCGTAGCATGGCCGTCCATTCAGCCAGCGGCCTGTCAGTCAACATTTTGGATTTCTGTCAAAAGTTTTGTAGAATTGTAGCGCCGTTTGGTCAGCAAGTACATGGAGACTTTGACGGACTAAAAAAAGTGAGTGCAGTGTACAGTAATAACATACAACAACAAAAAAATCAGTAATACGGACATCCCTGCTGTGTGGTGAGCAGTACAGAAGGTAGGTTCAGCTGGCCATTGCTGGCTGTTGTTGCTTTCAGGACATTGCGAGTGCCTGGAAGGGTCTGGAGCAGGCTGAGAAGGGCTACGAGGACTGGCTGCTGACCGAAATCCGGAGACTGCAGCGCCTGGACCACCTGGCCGAGAAGTTCCGCCAGAAAGCCTCCGCCCACGAGGCCTGGACTGAAGGTGAGCCCCAAGCTCACATATCCTACTGATTCAAAGGCCTTAAACTCCCTACTGATTCAAAAGTCTGAAATTCTATACTGATTCAAAAGCCTTAAACTCCACTGATTCAAAAGTCTCAAACTCCCTGCAGATTTGAAAGCCTTAAAATCGTTACTGATTCAAAAGTCACCTTTGGTGAATTACCACTGTGAACTGGGACAGGTAATTAAGGAAAACAATAAGAAGCTATAAATGGCTGTCCATTCATAAGCAGTCCTTTGATATCATTGACTCGATGCACTGTGATACCATTGACTCAATGCATTGTGACACCATTGACCCAATGCACTTTCATATCATAGAGCCAATGCAAAACTGTCCAGAAACAAAGACCAGAGTGCTAACAGGTTCCAGCGGTGTTTCTGTGCGTGTGACGCAGGCAAGGACGAGCTCCTGTCCCTGAAGGACTACGATTCGGCGTCGATCACTGAGGTTCGAGCACTGCTGAGGAAGCACGAGGCCTTCGAGAGCGACCTGGCCGCTCACCAGGACAGAGTGGAGCAGATCGCCGCCATCGCCCAGGAGCTCAAGTACTTTCCGCCAAGAATAATAAAAAAACCACCTGTATTCAATCAACATTTGTCCTGAAGTTGGACTAAGTAAACACAAGCTTACTTTTTAAAGCTTGGAAGATGAAATCAAATGTTGTTTGAATCAAACGTCGAGTGATTTGAGAAGTGTGGACGCGCACTGATAAGGCATAAATTTTGATGAGAACACTGGGGAGAAATGAAAAGGAGCGATAAAATGAAAAAATAAAAGGCTGAGCACCAGCAGTAAAAGAACAATCATAGCTAAAAGGGTACTCACTGTTAAATGTGAGTTTATGAAAATTCATCTTTCAAAGGGGTTTAAGAGAAGACACTGAGAATGTTAATGAGGCTCTTGAGACAGATTCAGACTGAGGGGGAGGTCCCACAGGCTTTTGTTGCTCCAAATGGTGCCAGTCTTAGAATAACTGAATGCTGTTGAGGGTAAAAATATGCCTAGTGTTCAAAGCCTGTTACCTTTCTCATGTGATCAGAAGATTCATGAAAGAAATCCTTTTACCTCACTAGCCAATTTAGACTCAATTTAGACTGTGTTATCAGTGGTGCATATACTCCTTATTGAGCAAAACAAATGTTTTCAGCTTATGCAGAGTTCCATGTGTTATGGCAAAAATGTGACAAATGTATTCATTTATATGGAGGGGCGAGTTTTAAATTATTACCTTGGGAGAACAAGCCCAATGTAACCCTTATAATGGGGTGCTTTCTGCATCTAACAGTATACAAAAGGACATGCAGTTAATATTGAAAGCCGTATCAACAACAATACTGACTAATATAGGAGAACGTGGATAATTATACATGACTGTGTGTTATGGGGGTGGGTTTATTTACTATGGACATAGTCAGTCTCACTGACTTCATATCTACTGCAGGTCCTTTCTGCATTTTTATATGTTTTTTGCTTATTTGTTTATGACTTTCTTCACCCTTTTCAAACATTTATGCTGAGCAATTAAATTAATGCTGA
The DNA here is from genome assembly GCF_013347855.1 of Anguilla anguilla. Taxonomy (NCBI): domain Eukaryota; kingdom Metazoa; phylum Chordata; class Actinopteri; order Anguilliformes; family Anguillidae; genus Anguilla; species Anguilla anguilla. Next base: position 20,321,315 of record NC_049218.1, on the reverse strand, counting down.
GGCAGGGCCCCTGTGGTTCTGTCTGGTCATGATCGTCAGTGAAAATGCGCTGGGCTCTTGTGGAGCGTGGGCGGAGTCTGTGTAATTGTGTGAGTAAACTGAGAGCCAGGCTAGCAGCCAGCCCGTGTCTCTGAGCGCTAAATTTACCCAGCCCCAGCGCGTGAGCTCCAGCCTTCAGGCATGCCCGAGACCCCAGAGACTGATCCGGCCCCCCCTCCCACCACCACCACCACCCCACCTCCCCCTCTCCATCTGGCTATTTCAAGAGAGGCCCCCGCTCGGCACCGCCAGCCAATCTCTCACTCAAAACCCCTCTTCATCAAACTGGTGCTCATGTCACCTTTGGATTAAATGGCGGTCCGGCTTCTTGTCACCCGCTAATCCTCTATTACTTTCCTCTGCGCGTCTGTGACACAGCCTGCGAAGGCCAGGAGTGTTCATTTCAGAAGGGCGTGACACAGCCATCTGTAAAAAGCCAGGATCATTCATTTCACCTGGGTCACCTGACAGGCTACTTTTTGTGTCAGAACTCTACTTGACTGTAACACGTTTAATTTTCATATGTATTTATTTTGTTGTTAATTATTAAAATAAGATATCATACTTATGAACAATATATTCAATGCATTAAGCCATATGACTCACATACTACTTAAATACACCACAGTAAAATAGAGGAAAATGTTAAACATACAAAGACTATTTTCATTTAAACATGTTGAAAATCACATGTTGTGGACACACCTGTTCATTTTCCAAAAGTATGAACAGATGGGAGTAAAGAGTGGTTAAAAATCAATAAAATTGTTTGGCATGCCAGGCAAATATAAATTGGCTTTGTAAGGTACATTGATTAGCATGTGCCTGGTGCTAAGGAGAACTTCCCTAAGTCCATAAGAATACCGTGACATCTTCCATTTTCAAAATGTGACATTTATTTTAAGATGTACTTGCTAAATGATAATTCTGGGGTACCCTGGGAGTGAGAGTTGTGCTTTAGGGGTACACCAATGATACCTTTTTTTCAAAGAGAGCCCTTGATGCGGTTAAAATGGTGTCGTGACGGTCATGTGTGCACTTGTACACTTACGTTAAATGTTGAACGTTTCCATGCAGTCCTATTGTAGCATAGCACTAATGCAAGTGAAAGACCACAGTAATGCACTTTAACAATGTACAAACATTCATTAATGATAAAAACAAAACCATATCCAACAATGAATGTACAGTCAGACTAGAGAAGAATGGTGTTTGACAGAACTATAAATATGTTGAAAGCTATAAAATTAGGGGAACATTCCTGTCATAACATTGTCATAATGTCACAACTGAGTTTGAATGTTCTCCCACTGTGATGTCTACGCTCAGTTCTTTTCTGGAGAGATGTCCTGCCTGTCTGTCTGTCTGTCTGTCACTCTCAATGACAGGCATGTCTCACGGGTCTAAAGAAGGGGTGGTTTTTTAGTGGATGGGAGAGGGGGGTGTGGTTTATTTTATTTAGAAGCACAGCTCCCTCACTCGCTATGCCAAGTGGCCTTCAGCTTGCAGAAACATACATTACATACATGTAACATGAGTGGCCTGCATGTAGTGTCTGTGTGATTTGATACAGCATTCTTCTGAGAAGGTAAAACTTTTGGCACAACATTAATCTTTCCCGTCATCACGTTAAGATAAAAGTAGCCAGCCTTATCCACTCTGCCAACAGAGAATAATATATTTTTTATATGTCAAACTCAGTTGTACATTGTAGCTATTGGGTATGTGCAGTATTTTAAACAATGGTGGCCTTTAAGGATGAGGTGGCATAAGCACAGCAAGATGTTATTATAATCATGTTTCATTTACAATGATTATGAAACCTGGAAAGTTGCAGTTAGCAAATTTAACAGCGGTGCTTGATTTACCATTGTCACACAACCGATGCAGAGGATTTGATTGGCTCGCTAATGACCAATGGCACACTTCTGACGCTAATGATCATCCTGCTCAGACTACTGCTGCTCATTTACAAAATTAATCCCTCCAATTTCTTTGGAATATGAGGCGTGATAAAGTTTTTATGCTCTTCTGGGATATTTTTGCCTGAGTGACTGGTTGAAAGATGACTGGTTGGTTCATTTCACCCTGACCTGTTAAGAGACCGTGTTTATGACTCATCTGTCATCTTTCATATAAATCATCCGGCTGAAATATGGAGGATTTTAAAAGCATTCGCTGTGTGACACAGAGAAGAGGGTGTAATCTGCTGGGGTTTTCACGGCTGGAGCCTGAGCATTAGAAACAGGACTATAAATTGCATAGACCTGCCTTGCCGGTAAGACCATGTGTCTGAGATGACGCGTGTGACGGCGGGTGGCAGCCGATGCCCGTCTCTCCATAATTACCCCTCTCTGTGCGCAGCGAGCTGGACTACCATGACGCCGTGACGGTGAATGAGAGGTGCCAGAAGATCTGCGACCTGTGGGACCAGCTGGGAACGCTTACACAAAAGAGGAGGGAGGCGCTGGAGGTAGGAGAGACTTTCCAAGCAACTCCCAACACTCTGCTGAAGCCCCCCAAACCACCCCAAAACTACCACAAATCCACCCCCAAACTACCACAAACCCACCCAAACACCCCCCCCCCCCAAAGCCCCCATCACCCACCCCCAAATCACCACAAATCCACCCCAAACTACCACAAACCAACCCAAACCCACTCAACCACCCCCACCCACAAAACCCCCCCCAAAACCCACCCAGACCCCCCAACACACCCCAAACCTGTATTTATATTTTACAATGATTTTTGAATGGGAGATGTGGATCCTGAGCCAGTAAGTCTTTTCCTGGCTTCCAGAGGACTGAGAAGCTCCTGGAGACCATTGACCAGCTGTTCCTGGAGTTCGCCAAGAGGGCGGCACCCTTTAATAACTGGATGGAGGGTGCCATGGAAGACCTGCAGGACATGTTCATTGTGCACACAGTGGAAGAGGTCCAGGTACGCTCTCTTACCTGCATGCAGTTCCCTGGGTATGCTGCTTTGAACTACATTGGGACACTGTAAGGATCCACCATGGGTCACCTGTACAGTAGATCTGTTACATCCCAGAAGCCTTCGACATGAGGACAACAGCTTTCATGTACACACACACCAGTAGCTGTAGCTGTAGTTACGTGCTACCAAGTGCATGGGAAAGTAATCCTGATTGTACAGTCTGTATTGTGTGTGTGTGTGTGTGTGTGTGTTCGTGAGAGAGAGAGAGAGTGTGCGGTAATGTCATCCCTCTGTTGATAGAGCCTGATCGCAGCTCATGAGCAGTTCAAAGCCACCCTGCCTGAAGCAGACAGCGAGAGACAGGCCATCCTGGGCATCCAGGCCGAGGTGCAGAAAATCGCCCAGAGCTACGGTATCAGCCCCGACCTGAATAACCCCTACAGCACCATCAGCACCCAGGAGCTCAGCGCCAAGTGGGACCAGGTGACCTTTCATATGCTACAGAGATCAATTAAGACACTGTTCAGCTGTGCGTGCGTGTGTGTGTGTGTGTGTGTGTGATACTGATGTGTGTGTGTGTGTATGTAGTGTGATATTTATGTGTGTGTGTGTAGTGTGATATTGATGTGTGTTTATGTAGTGTGATATTGATGTGCGTGTGTGTGTAGTGTGATATTCATGTGTGTACTGTATGTGTGCGTAGTGTGATATTGGTGTTGTGTAGTGTGATATTAATGTGTGTACTTTATGTGTGTGTGATATTGATGCGTGTACTGTATGTGTGTAGTGTGATATTGATTCGTGTACTGTATGTGTGTAGTGTGATATTGATGCGTGTACTATACGTGTACTGTATGTGTGTAGTGTGATATTAATGTTTGAGTAGTATGATAACTAATGTGTGTACTGCATGTGTGTATATAGTAGTAACCCAGGTGCACTCCGTTCCCCAGGTGAAGCAGCTGGTTCCTCAGAGAGATGGGTCTCTGCAGGAGGAGCTCGCCCGGCAGCAGTCTCACGAGCGGCTCAGGCGCCAGTTCGCCGCCCAGGCCAACCTGATCGGGCCCTGGATCCAGACCCGCATGGAGGTCAGACCCTTCTGTGCCCTCTGCCTGCTTCTGTTACAGGGATGAGCCCATACACAGCTGGTGCTTTTAGAACACCTTAGAATTTGTAATCTGAAATACTCAACATTTCTTTGGAATTTAGACCTCATTCTCAGCTTTGCTTTTAGTCCTCAGTGACATGTTAATTGCACATGAATTTCCTAAATTAAATATCATTCTGTGTAAATATTGAGATGTATTTCCATTGCATTTTTAATAAGAAATAATTTCATTCGAAAGCATCGAACTGGCTACAAAAGTGCTTAACATTGAAACATTGACTTCCTGCAGTGTCTCTTGCGACATCCACATGCAGTGAGAGGACCTTAGTTGTTTATACCCTCTCTTTCCATGAACTAAACGTGCTCTTTGATTGTGTCCACAGGAAATTGGCCATTGCACCATGGAGATGAGCGAGACCCTGGAGGACCAGATGACCCAGCTGAAACAGCTGGAGCACGTCATCGTCAACTACAAGCCCAACATCGACACCCTGGAAGGAGATCACCAGCTCATACAGGAGTCGCTCATCTTCGACAACAAGCACACCAACTACACCATGGAGGTAAAGCGTGCTGCCCTCAGGCACTCTCCCTGCTACTGCTTTTAAGTGTGGTTGCTATAGTAGCACCGCTGCCGTTGTTCGCAAGATTAGACGCTCTTAACTGCTAAATGGATGCACTGCAATGTGCAACCTGGTCTTTTTCGTTGTGTCACTATGGACAGATGTCAACTTTTCAATGTGAAGGGCACGAGTAAAGGTTGATACTGTGGCTAACAATTACTCTTCAAAAGTGAAAGTTTTGTGTCAAGACCAAGTTCTATGCAAAATTTCCTCAAAGTGTTGTGGAGTTCTTTTACTTAGGACATCACATTAGTTTCTGAATCAAATTCCAGTGTGGAAGGATTGCAGCCTGGACCAGTATTCACAGACCATCTCAGCGTATAAGTGATGCTCTGGGATTGGGCTTCTTCTGTCCATATCCTAACCTCGCCATTATGAGCTAAAAGCAAAACTAATCCCACTCTGAGGTGCTGGGTGAATGGTAGCCATGGTCTCAGGCAGTAGTGGCATAAAGGGAGTGGACCTAGGCTCCAAAGTATAACATTGCGTGCATTAATCATCATCACAAACCCGCTTTAACAGGTCATCGTAGCTCCTTGTCATTAAGTGAAGGTTAATGCCACCATTCCTGACAAGCATTTGATTGTAGAATGATGAAAAACATTGCGTTTGGTCAGGATGGATGTAACCCTTTTTCCTGGGGGTTTTTTGTGGAGTGTCTTTTCGTGGCCGTTTTGACCGCTGTGCGCCCTCCCTCTGTCCCCTGCAGCACATCCGCGTGGGCTGGGAGCTGCTCCTCACCACCATCGCCAGAACCATCAACGAGATTGAGACCCAGATTCTGACCCGCGATGCCAAGGGCATCAGCCAGGAGCAAATGAGCGAGTTCCGATCCTCCTTCAACCACTTCGACCGGGTACAGTGTTCCGCAGGCTTAATGCGGTCCATGTGCGGTTGTTTAATGCCCTTATATCATGTTTTACCGGTGTGTGTGCAGGTATATATGTGTGTGTGTGTGTATGTCTGTGTGTGTGCAAGTGTGTGTGTATATGTGCACGTGTATATCTGTGTGTGTGCGTTTGTGTGCGTGTGTATGTGTGTGTGCATGTGTGTGTGTGCGTGAGTGTGCACACGATTGCATCCGCCTCTACTTAATTTCTGATGTGACTCTGAATGTCCTCCACCACGATGACCAACATCGGACCTCCTCTCTCCCCCCTCTCGCCCCCCTCTTTCTCTCTGGCCGTTGCCCCACCCATTGCCTCACCTCCCTCCTCCACCCTGCAGAAGAAGAACGGAGCGATGGAGGCAGATGACTTCAGGGCCTGCCTGATCTCCATGGGCTATGATTTGGTAGGACACAGACATGAATTAAATAAAGCAAAATTTCGGATAAAATCGAGATAAGAACACTAAAGGCAAGAAAACAAAATTCTTGGTGTTGTTTTTAACACTGACAACACGGATTACTTTTTGTGTGATGTGAAAATGTGTTATTTTATACAGATTGAGACTCACACAGCACATAAAAGACAAAAAGGTTTTTTTTTTTTTTACTGAAGCCGCATTAATTATAACCTGGCAGAGCTGCCAGGATTTTACACAGGGCCAGGTTCTATATTCACAGAAAAATGTAGCACTCTCTCTCTGTTACCATGTGTCCATCTGTCAGCCTTTATGAAGACTGCTCAGATAACAGTCCAATTACAACCTGGACCTTATGTGTGCTTGTTCTGGCTGACACATTCACACATATATTAGCATAGCATGTGATTAATAGATTCAATCAAGTACAATTCCACCTTACAATGAATAATAAACGGCCAACATTATGTACAGTGTATCATGTCTATTAATTTTTTAATGTCTGAATAATATTGAAGATATTTTTTATTTTCCTGTTCTGCAGTATGGTTAATTAACAAAAATACAGAGAATGTTTCCTGCTTGCGTGGCACAAATCAGCAGATGATACCATATAACATTCGTTATGGGCATCTTAGATTTTTTGTTGCCATCGTATAAAAAACATGTTCCAGATCTTTCCTGGTTAAAGAAAGGATTAAACAACACCTTTGAAAGAACGGTACTTAAGGGTATATAACACCACGACTGTTGTGTTCCCTGGCGTTCTGTGTGTTCTGCGGTCCAGGGGGAGGCGGAGTTTGCTCGCATCATGCTGCTGGTGGATTCCAGTGGCACTGGCGTGGTGTCCTTCCAGTCCTTCATCGACTTCATGACCCGGGAGACGGCCGACACGGACACAGCGGAGCAGGTCGTGGCCTCCTTCAGGATCCTGGCGGCTGATAAGGTGGGTCTCACAGCCAGGGAGGGCCTGCTAATAGGTGCTTAGTGAGTTAGCATTGGGGCTAACAGGGGCCTGCTGATAGTTGCTTAGTGAGTTAGCATTGGGGCTAACAGGGGCCTGCTGATAGGAGCTTAGTGAGTTAGCATTGTGGCTAACGGGGGCCTGCTGATAGGAGCTTAGTGAGTTAGCATTGTGGCTAACGGGGGCCTGCTGATAGGTGCTTAGTGAGTTAGCATTGTGGCTAACAGGGGCCTGCTGATAGGTGCTTAGTGAGTTAGCATTGTGGCTAACGGGGGCCTGCTGATAGGTGCTTAGTGAGTTAGCATTGTGGCTAACGGGGGCCTGCTGTTCCCTTCAGCCTTATATCCTGGTAGAGGAGCTGCAGAGGGAGCTTCCCGCAGAGCAGGCTGAGTACTGCATCTCCAGAATGCCCCCGTATGCTGGGCCAGAAGCGGTGGAGGGTGCCCTCGACTACACCTCCTTCTCCACCGCCCTATACGGCGAGAGTGACCTCTGAGTCCGGCGTGACCTCTGACACTAGCACAGCTTCTGACGTCGGCCAGCGCCTGCTCCCAAGAGTTCTCCCTCCTTTTCAGATCGGGACCTTTATTCTATCACAGGTCTCATAGTTTAATAGCTGATCTAGGATCAGTTTTGCAGTTTTTCCTTTTGGGTCATCTACTGTATACGGGTTAGAATGTGGGCATAGAAACCTGATCCTAGATCGGCAATCTAACAATGAGATGCTTTTTGAATATTGGCCCAGAGCTGCTTAATTTTGAGACATCGAAAACATAGCATATGCTAGAAGGCTTTAATGTGCAAACAACCAGCGTGCCAGTCTAATGCATTATGTAGAGATATATACTTTGTGTGTGGCGCACTAACCATTGCTGTTCAATGTCACCTCAGTACTATATATAATATATGTTTTATTCTGTTTTTGTTCTGTATGGAACAGGATTGATCATAAAACTTTTCTCAGTCTAAAAGAACTGTAGAATCGGACACTCAATTCAGCGATAATGAATATTCAGATCATCAGGGATTATTTGAATTTGCAGTAAATCTGAGAGTTTCAGCATAATAAACAATTGGAAGAAGCCCTAATTAGTAAATCAGTGACAAGTAAAGTAACTTTCTTCGAGGTTACAGTGACACAGATGTGTATTTTACAATTTCACAGAATGTTCTGGGGAAAAAATGTATTATCTAATTACCTCAAATCGGAACATGTAGGCTTCATAACTGACTTTGATGACAGGTTTTACCAAACGCTTGTGTAGTACAACTTGAGGCTTTATTGTTGCTTTAATGGCAGTCTGATTGTGGTTTGGGAAACTGACGTTTGAAATAAAAACCTGAAGGCAAAGACGAGTCCCACGGGCATGTGTGTGTGTGATAGCCTTTATGAATGATTTAGCTACATTGTAAAATATACCCCAATTTCTTTGTACTTCCCAGTGTTCCAGACATCAAATAAACTCTGTTATCATAAACAGACTTCCAATCTTTTTTTTTTTCAGAGCGGTTACTCGGGGATATAGAGGCTTTCTTTAATGAGTATTGCGTGATTGATGGTGTCTACAGTCAATATCAAAAGCTTCCAGAGACTATTTTAATTCAGCACCTAATTCAGCCTCTGTGCCATGACTAGACTGAGCTTTTCATGTGAAATTAATGTAAAGGCACTTGCGCAAAATGAAATTTTGGATTGGAGTGAAATGAATGTGCTCTGCAATGCAGCTTTTTATTAAAGGGAGTAATTCACTTAAAACTTTTTTACTTTATAAAAATATTTTTCAGCGGCTGGTTTGGGGTTCCTGGCTGGTGGATGAGATGATTTATACTTTATAGGCAAAAATATTGGTTTTGAAATGAGAAGAAACAAACAAAAAAAAAAAGCTGCCATTGCAACTGCTAGGGGTGTTTCTAGTGAATGACAGTCATTTTTACAGTGTTCACTTTTATGATCTGTTGCGATATCATTACCGTGGTTGTGACAACCAGAATGTGAAGACTGTGTTTCAATCCTGCCCTTGCATTTGTATGTACTGTATTGTACCTTATCGGACCTGTGTTTTGTAGTTGTTCCAGTGACCTTCGGTATGCACTTATTGTACGTCGTTTTGGATGAAAATAAATGGAATGTAATGTATGTTTGTGTGTGTGTGTGTGTGTGTGTGTGTGTGTGTGTGTGTGTGCGCGCGAGAGAGAGAGAGAGTCAAAAGGTTAGGAATGGCATGGTGTGGAATGAGATGCCAGGTCCTCGGATGTTTGCCTTTGAGAAGGGATGGATATGAATAGATTATGCAGATGCTATGTGTTGTTTAGCAGGCATTTGAAAGAACTATTTAACTATTAATGGGGGCATAAGTATGCAGGATCCGCAGGTTTCTGACACTAACCTTACTATATAATGTTTCGATTTTAAAACTAAATGCAGCAAGTTTGGTTTAAGGGTAAAAAAACATTTCACTTGTCCTTCAACAATAGCTGTTCTCAGTAGACACTTATGATTATTGAGCCTTCTTACACCAATGGCTAATTTTAAGAGACATACAAATGCATTCTTGGTGTAGAAGTATTAAAACAAAAACAGTGGCAGTAATCAGGGAACTTGCTTAATGAAATGTTTAGCCTTATTAGGCACATATATAAAATTTACATATGCTTCTTTTAAACCATGATATGTAAGCATTATGGAACTGCCATTCACACATCACATTTGTTATTACATAAGCTGAAGGGTCAGAGCTGATTTGCGGTTTTAGTTTAGGCTGGATTGTGGTTTGCACTGTTGGACTAAAGCAAGGTTAAGAGTCTGGCTTGAGTAAATTAAAGTCAGAGAACCAAGAATTGTTCAGGGTTATTGTTATATGTTATATACACAAAAAAACGTATTCTGTGCCTACATATGCGGTGTTATTACTCATTAATTACCTTGGTATCTATGATATTATTACACTGGTATAGGTTAAACTTTAAATTGGGTAATGCAATAAAGTACTGTCACTGTATCTTTGTGCTCAGAGGTCTTATAGTGAAATAATAAACCACCTATTAAAATGTAACACATTTACCTGGACTGAAGACATTGTTTTATGAATAGAACAACACATTGGATTACTGTAGCTTTCAGATTTAGATTTGTCCCCTCCCTTGCCCTGCGTGCAGATGGGGTGAGAAGTGGCTGCATGCGGGATCATCAGAGACACTTTTTTGGAATGTGGCATGATGTCACACCTGTATGTGGGCCACCGTGACACGCTGAAAGGGCACAGGGGAATGTGGAGGTGTGAAGATCAGGAACATTCAACAGCGGTGTTTTCCCACATTGACATAGCACAGTACAGCTACAGCTCCAGCAGAGCTAGGGCAAGCTACAGTTACAGCACAGCTGCAGCACAGCAAAACTACAGCGCAGGCACAGCCACCACAGCACAGCTGCAGTGCAGCTACAGCACAGCTGCAGCAGAGCACAACTACAACAGCAGAGCTACAGCATAGTAGAGCACAGTTATAGCACAGCTGGACAGAGCACAAATACAGCACAGCAGATCCTTTTCACTGGCCAGGACCTCATAAACTGCTGGGCTGAGATGCAGCAGAACTGGCACATTTGTTTTCAGGAACACTGAAATGTACCCATTATAACACATGATTTTCAGTGTATTGGATATAAATAGATACATATCATTTAAAATATATATTTAGTTTAAAAATGATAATAAATTATCATTTTTCTTTTGATATGGTGGAATACTTAAGTAAGTTAGTTAAACTTACATATGGCATATTAATCATAAAGAAACAGGCTTTATAGTCCATTTAATAGCAATATTGGGTGCCAAGAAAAGTGGCTATTTAATTGACTTTGTGCATTTTAATGTAGCCTCTCCCAGGGGGAGCCAGTGTGCAAAGGGTTCAACAGCTCATTGGAGAAGAAACAGGTTGATGCAATCAGTTTTCAGGCAGTCATTGGCCAGCAATGCTAATTTGTTTATAAAAAATAAGCAGAATAGACTGGTGGCATATAATCACATGCTGTGGGAATTCCTTCATTAATGTAAACACTATGACATGATTTTAACATATCACGTCCTATGAATAGAATCTCTATGTTGTGGACATCTTCCATTTCATATGATCACATTTTAAAGACAGTACTTTAAATAATGCAAATATGCAGCATTACATATACTCACACGCTGCAAAAATGTTAGTGTTTATTCAGCTCTAACAGATATTATGTGTCTAATAGGGCTCACATCTACATCTATCATAGTAAAATGCAATATTTTACAGTTAAGTCAGATTCTGATCAGAGTAGATTGCTGTTGATAAAGTGCCATATTAATTAATTAATTTTGATTGCAAGGTCACTTTGAAATCTTGGCCAGTAGATGGCACTTTTGTATCAGTGGTTTTCTTAAGGATTTGGATGGTTTAAAATAGTTGTGGTCGTAAGTATTATGAGACAGCTGGGATGCCTTATAATTTTAATATGTGAAAAATCATTTCTCAAGATTGTCAGTTTCAAGCAGCTCTTGTCATCAAGAATCCAAGGGTGGTCCGCTCTGTTCCTGGAGTCCAGGAGAATTATTCTTTTTCTCCACTGGAGCACTTTCTGGGTTCAATTATAGCCTTAATTTAAATGTACTGATGTTGTGGGAGATCCAGGACCGCAGACCTTCGGGACCAGGATCACACAGGCTGTGCAAACTGAGGGAAAGCTACAGGAATTTCTCCACTGGTCAGGGGTTATTTCTGTAGCTGTAGCAGCCCTTTCTTTGTAAATGAGGCCCATGGACAGGTGCTGTGGTTTGGGGCAGAATTTCCCCATTCCCAGGGAAAAGCTGATTGGATAAGGTCCATAGATGTGTGCTGGGGGCACAATCCCCCCTCTGTGGGAGACAGCTGATTGGATGAAGCCTATAGACGTGTGCTGGGGCCAGAATCTCCCCTCTCTGGGGGAAACCTGATTGGATACGGCCCATAGACGTGTGCTGGGGGACAGAATCTCCCCTCTCTGGGAGACAGCTGATTGGATACAGCCCATAGACGTGTGCTGCGGGCAGAATCTCCCCTCTCTGGGGAATCCTGATTGGATACGGCCCATAGACGTGTGCTGGGGGACAGAATCTCCCCTCTCTGGGAGACAGCTGATTGGATACAGCCCATAGACGTGTGCTGCGGGCAGAATCTCCCCTCTCTGGGGAATCCTGGCTGAATACTGTGCTGACCTGCACTACTCCACACTGAGCTGAATCTTTCTGAAACGTCTGTCTCTGCTCACGCTTTAGGAGTGGAAATGATTTCCCTGTGAGTCTGTGGGGGCAGACAGCCTACATGAGCAGGAAGTAAAAAGGACTGAGCCACACTCAAAATGCTACAGTATATACTATATATAAATACATATTTATCACACACACACACATACATGCACACATACACAAACATGCATGTGCATGCACACACACAGTGTGTCCACACATTTGCACACACACACACACAAACACATATACACATGGATTCACACACATACGCAAACATGTATGCACACACGTACACACAGACACACACACAAATTTTTCATTTTTCAGTGGTCGTGTGTGAAATTCTGTGAAACATGGTTTTCAAAAGGGGCCTTTTGTTCTCAATCAAACAATTTACTCTGAAAGAAAAACTAGATCAGTCTGGATTGGAAAAAAGAGTGTGATTAAGCCATTTCATTTTGTGCTGACAGTCTTGTACCGATAAATTGCAGGAGCACCCTTTTAAACAGAAAAAAATTCAATTTTCCCACACAAAGTAAAAAAATGTTAAAAATCAAAGTAGTTGTCATTTTAGAGAAATGCCCTTCTGCTCCAACCAGTTTACAAATGTGTGGTCTGACAGAAATGGCTGAAAGCGCTTCTCAGAAGAGTACCTCATGGTCATCCTTAATTTACCAACATCAGAAACTACTACAGAACAAAGCAATCTATCAGGTCAAAAGAAACTCACATTTTTATAAGAGGAAGAAACATTTACTGCAGTGCTAAGCACCCCCTTTTACCTCAGAATTCACTGCCTCTTTTCTGTTCAGCATGGTTCTCCTCTTCCAAGTAAAAGCCATGCTGTCCTCAAAGGTAGGTAAGAAAAGGTGCGGAACATTAGATAAAGAGACTTCCTGCCTACTATGCAGTCTACCTATTTGCTCTTCATGCACATCTCAAATTCAAGCTTTGCAACTGTATCTCAGCAAACATAAGGTGCACTTGAGAGATGTGAAGGTGTTTTTGCTTATACAGCAAAGACCACATTCCCAGGGATGTACATCCTAAAATATGCTGTGTTAAATATTTCTGGGGAATCCAGCTTAAATCTTCAACTGTCATTTGCAAAAATGTAACTTTGCAGAAAATAACTCACAGTATGCTGCAGTATTCACATTGACGTGCAAACACTTATACAGTACATATTCTCTGAAAGCTTCAACTCTTTTACCCTCTGTATTGGATTCATTTCAAATTCTATGTGACTTTTGAGATGTTGAATTCAATACATGTTTTATTTAAATATGCTGAAAGATTGGCTAGTTTGCCCACTCTTTCACAGTAACCTCCACCCCCAGAACTGCAGGGGTAACTGCCAGTAAAGCGTGGTAACCTCCTGTCTAAAAAGCACGTAGCCATGCAGTAAGCCTATTACCGAACCAGAGCTACAAGGGAATTAATTCAACGTATTTTCTTTTGTTAAGCTCTTTCCCCCTGCAATGTTCACAACATAATTTCTCACTCTTTGTTGATTAAAAAAAAAGAAATTACAACACAAGTTAGGAAGAACTCGATTGTTAAACGTATGTCCAACTCAATGTTCTAGTTAGCAGGTTTTGTGGGGGATAGTGCCTGTTTTAATTACTTTATTGGAAATTCACAGCACGTCTACCAAACTAAAACGATTAAGAGCCAAGATATTACCACTATTTGCCAAAGTCATAATCCAGTAAAGCCCAAACCTGATACGAGACAACGGACTGGGGAATTGGCAAGGCTGGTTCTCTGAGTGTCTGATAGGACGGCTGCTGTAGGCTGGTTATCAGTTTAAGCACATTGGTAGGCTGCAGCAGGGGAGAACACACTGTGCCAGTTACGAGTCGTGTGGCCTGAGGCCAGCTCTTGAGAAGGTTAATTAACATGATGTTTTGCGAAAACCCCCCTCTAGGCATCTCTGATGACATGTGCTGACATCCCGGATGGGGATAAACACATGGTTAGTGTGACAAAGCTGGCTGTTGCCCCATGCATAAATCTAGGTTTTTAGAAAAATTAAGAGCTCATGTAAAAATATATTCTGCAGCAAAAATGGAAAAATTGGCAAGTCCCGAGCATGAACCCTGACTTGGAGTTCTCTGGCCACAAAACATACATTTAAAATTTTCTATTAGGTTACATGCTCATGTATTTAATCTAGCGGTAACCTATGTGGTGGTTCGTAAACCTTTAAACAGAACCTGTTGCATTATGGAATGTATCCTGGCTGCACCCCCGCAGAACCAGCTCACACCGTCGGCTCTCCTTTCACCACACACCGGGCGTCAGGTTTCCCTTCCGTCTGTGAACCTGCTGAAATGTGAAGAAAGACGAAAAGGCGCTCTGGCCTATTTATGAATCTGAGGCATCAGCGCGAGCTCATATTTAATGTGAGAAGAAGCGAAGACGGGGAAATGTCCCAAAATCCATGGGAAATGCCTGAGGATATTTATCATGGCTGACTGAAATTACAGGTGACGTTATTGTGTGTGTATTTTGACCACTGGGAAAACGGAATAACACAACTGACTGCACTTATAGTCCATTGATTCTCCTGGTCCATCCATCAGTCACAACATGAGAGCATATATATTTTTACATATCCAGGGCGGGGTACGACTATGAGATATGAGCCCTGTCTGCCAGATACAGAAGGCTGTTTCTTGGAAAAGTCATATAAAATAAATCTCTAGGATGTGGATTCTGCTTCTTTGAGAGCATTCTCTCTCAGTTAAGAATCTCAGCCACTCTC
This sequence comes from Anguilla anguilla, assembly GCF_013347855.1. Lineage (NCBI taxonomy): Eukaryota > Metazoa > Chordata > Actinopteri > Anguilliformes > Anguillidae > Anguilla > Anguilla anguilla. Next base: position 20,306,308 of record NC_049218.1, on the reverse strand, counting down.
GGACAGAAATGGAAGTAAGAAATGTCTATTGTTAAAAAAGTTTTTTTTTCTTGTTTTATTATAAAATCATACCGTCTTTCTTTCCAACAGGGGCTGAAATTCTCTTGTCTGGTTCTTCGCTTTTTTTCAGGAAACCTTGACAGAACTACAAAGTAGCTTCAGAATATGATTCTTTCTTGAGTGCATTTTTTATTAACCTTGGAATAATAGTTGTATTAAAATTATTGTACAACCCCCCCTAAAACTCCCTGAAGGTATTGGAACACATGCAGAGATATTCACATGCACACAGGTACAGGGTGAGCAGGCTGAGCATATAACATAGCAGTTCAATACAGTAGTAGTCCTTTAAATTTCATATTCTACAAATTTGTTGTATATGCATTGGCAATACTGTAGTCAATAAATAATCACTGCCTTGAAAATGAATAGATCTCCCTCTCTCACACACACACACACACACACACAGAGTACAGAATGAGCTGTTATAAACATTGATTCCTCAGAAATGTTCTCCAGACATGGGAGAAGACTGCCTTCAGGAACAATGAGATACCGGATGAAAGGCGATACCCTAGCAGACACTCACACCGAGCTTCTCTCCAGGGTTCCGTTTATGCTCTGTCCAATTTAGGCTCAGACCAAAACACCCGACGAGAAGCTTCTGTACACTGTTGACTGACTGTTCATAAAAATTCTGCTTCAGGTCTTAGAGATGTGTTCATTGCATTCTCAAATTCTCCTCCAGTACTTCTGAGTGAATTTGGTGATGAAAAGTGCCTGTGTGTTAGCTTAGCCACCCTGCTCTCCCTCAGTGAGGGGAAGGCATTCTGTCCATTAGCCTAGCTGCTCTGCTGTGCTCAGTGAGAGGAAGGCATTCTGTCCGTTAGCCTAGCCACCCAACTCTCCCTCAGTGAGAGGAAGGCATTCTCATCGAGTCTGTTATTGGTGTTTGTCAACACAAGAAGCCATTATGCGGCTGAAAAATAAGAAGGAAAAAAAAAAAAAAAACAGTCTGAGGCATAGACCAAATCTTATGTTTACCAAAATCGATTGTTTGGAGCATCATTAAGAAGTGCTTGATAAGCCAAGGATGACCAGTTGCACTTCAATAGCATGCAAATTGTTTGTTTAAAAATTTAAAATTGTGGAGTACACAACCAAATCAGGAAACATACTGTATGTCCTTGGCCCAAACATTATGCTCACTGAATGTGTCTAAAAGCTGAAACTGTCACACCACTTGTTGAATTGTCTGCATAGTGAAGCAGGTTACCTTTAAGTTTATCACTGGTTTCAACCTTTTTTCATTTATTTTGCATGATTAGCAAGAGTCTTAATTGTCTGAATAATCCACTGGCAAGTAATTTTGAAGCTCTCTCTTCATTTGTCTCATGCAGTGTTCTCTTTCTTCTTATCTAGAGAATGCCAATGACAAGACTGCTTAGAGTCTTGTCAAATCAAAGAATAGGCTGAACTTAACACTAATCCCTCTGTCCACCAAGTCCTGCATCAGCTTTGAGCACAGCATGCCATTCTAGCTAGTAGACATGCTTTCGAAAGTGGGCACTTTTCAGAATGTGCATTTAAAATGACCTATTTTTATACCGCCGTTATTCCCTGAATTTAGGAATGGAGGAGGTAATGTTATCAGAAAAAACATTTGGTAATTATTAGCTATATGATAGCTCATTATGAGTGCTTATAAAGTGTATACGTTTATTTATACATATAGATTTATGAACCATTGAATTACAAATAGATTTAAGCGTTTGCCATATTTATTATGGATTACGGTAAGTGTTTTTAATGGGGTATTGTACACTCACCGGTCACTTTATTAGGTACACCTGTTCAACTGCACGTTAACGCAATATCTAATCAGCCAATCACGTGGCAGCAACTCAATTCATTTAGGCATGTAGACATGATCAAGACGATCTGCTGAAGTTCAAACCAAGCAGCAGAATGGGGAAGAAAGGTGATTTAAGTGACTTTGAACGTGGCATGGTTGTTGGTGCCAGACGGGCTGGTTTGAGTGTATTTCAGAAACTGCTGATCTACTGGGATTTTCACGCACAACCATCTCTAGGGTTTACCGAGAATGGTCCGAAACAGAGAAAATATCCAGTGAGCGGCAGTTCTCTGGGCGAAAATGCCTTGTTGATGGAGGTCAGAGGAGAATGGCCAGACTGGTTCGAGCTGATAGAAAGGCAACAGTAACTCAACCACTCGTTACAACTGAGGTATGCAGAAGAGCATCTCTGAACGCACAACATGTCGAACCTTGAAGTAGATGGGCTACAGCAGCAGAAGCCAACCCGATACTAGCGAGGTGTACCTAATCCAGTGGCCGGTAAGTGTATATAAAATAGGCGTATTAGGCTACTTGTTTGTATGTCAGTAGATCATTTATAGGCCGAGGTAACACTAATTTAGAAACATGGTGTTTGCAAGGTAGCTAAAGTGGCCTAGTTAGAAAGTAGTCAACACTGTAAGTACCACAGCGGTCAATTTGCCATAGTCTCTTTAAGAAAACCAATAAACCTGCCGTCATGACATTCATATGGCTCCCCCTTCATGAATTTTTTTAAACATATGTAGCCATATTGAATATTCTGATATAATTTGAACATCAATATTGCATAAGGAAGTAAGGTTATAAACACTTACTTACATGGCCATGAACAGTGAAATTGACCATCATGTATCCAGCCTGCATGCTTGATCATGCTGATCGCTGTATGTAACGTTGTTGCGAAATGATTCCAATAGAGCCCAGCCGCAGCCCTACAAAACAAGTCCCTGGCTGAGCGAAGTCTGTAACAATAGTCCAAGGTTTTAGGCCCTACCTTGTAGTCATGTAGTGTGAGTCATGAATAGGGTTGTGTACAGAAAACCAGTAGCACTACGGCACTGCTTCCCATATGACTGGTACCTATTAGTCCCAATTGCAAAGCAGATGTCGCTGCTTAATTTCGGTGCTGTCTTCACTAACATTACTCGCTCCGTTGACTCAGTCAGTGGCAGCATGTACCGTTAGCATGCTAGCTCACGTTAAACTCGTCAAAATGCCAAAAGAATTTTGATGTATAGGAATGGGATACCTGCTATCCTAACATGAGATCCTGATGGCATACCCTCTATCCTAATATGAGACCCTGTAAACAGGAAAAAACATCACAGACAGTCAGAAATTTTAGACCGTGTGCATTATAAACTAATTAGAATTCTAATTAGAGTCAGAATTCTGATTGAGTGTTCTCAAGAGTTTCATTGATAATAAGTACAGTTCCATAGATATTAGCCAGTCTGTTTTATCTATTGTGTAGTGCAGAAATTATCCTGCAAAAATAAAGCACTACGCTGTTCTAGCTGAAATCCTGTCATTGAACTACACAAAAATGTACCCCAGGATCTAGATTTTGAAAGATTTCTGGGAGAAGTAAAATGTGAAGAAATAATGAAAACCTTGTTGAAATTCAAAAATAATTATCCAAAGAGGACTCGGTGTGCCAGCTGAAATGGAGTCATCAGAACCAGAATGCACCGCAGATCATCTTAATTTTCTGGGGGACAGCCCCCCTTCGGGCCCAGCACAGGCCTTTGGCCTCACTATGCGGGCTCGGTTGAAATGGGTTTGTTTATTTATTTATTTATTTTTTTTTGCTTTCCTTGCTTTGATCACTGAATTCATTTAGTTTTAAAATTATTGGCTGTTTTCACAGGAGCCGAGCTGTGAAGTAAAAACTGCCCTGTGCCAATTCTGAACAGACCATTTAGCCTGGTGATTTTTTTTTCCCTCAAACAACAAAAAAAATGTGAGGTGGAACAGAGTTCATATTTTACCGCTACATAAGCATCATGCAACACTGCACAATCAATGCCTAAACTCGACAGTTTTGACAGGTTTCTAACTCTGCTGTTATAGTAATTTCTGCTAAAGGTTTGATAGCTTTCTAACTCTCCTGTTTACTTCTGTGTTTCAGTGTTTCCATCACAGTATGTGAAGTGTTTTATAGCAGTTTTAGTCTAATTGGATTTGTGTCTGGAGTGTTAACATGAGACTTACTGCTGGTGGTGGTGTTCTCAGTCGTGAGCGTCTTCACCAGCTGGCTAAGGGGACTGTATTCTGAGCTCTGCTCTCAATAATAATAATGCAGCACTTAGTGGAATAATGAGTTCGGACCACTGTGTCAGGTGGGACCTGTATTAAGGAGTATGTGTATTTTCAAATTGTTTTTTTTCTTCTTTTTTTCAGTTCTAGTTTTTATGTTGAGTTTCACTCCACAGTTTACTCCTACGTCCTTTGAGAAAAGGGCATGCCAGCCTAGAAAAACAGTTTTACGACACCCAGTTATAATACAGAATATATTTTACCAAAATGAATGAATGGAAATTAATGACAGAAACAATAATAATACTAATTTTTCTTTATTGAATCAAAGCGGCACATTGGGCACCTGGAGGCCCCAAACGCCCCCACACCCCACCCCTACTCTCTCTCTCTCACACACACACACACACACAACATTGAAAATAATTTATTCTCTCAAGTATGGCTGCATTATTCAATCATTATATATTACATATGCTGTGTATCATGGTTAGCGGTCGATTTTGCATCCATTTACATGTTTAATGTTGTTAATATGCGGCTGACGTTATTATTTAATAATCAATCATTTGAGAATGCTACATTATAATGATGCTGACGTTTTCCTTGTTTTGGAACTTGAGTGTTAAACATTATGATTTATACAAGAAATACATTTTTGGTGGTTTCATCTTTGGGGTAAATCCCTTTTCAATCCAGTCAGTTCAAGAAACAAAGTGAAGTATGATACATGAATTGAAAAATGGGCAAGAATGTGCATTCATTAATTGGAATAGAAATTAAATTTTACCAACTCTTTAGGGCCCGAGTGGTTTGGGGCCAGAGTGCACATTTTTAGGGCCCAAGTGGTTTGGGGCCAGAGAGTAGATTTTTAGGGCCCGAGTGGTTTGAGACTGGTGTGCAAATTCTTAGGGCCCTGGTGGTTTGGGACTGGGGTATAGATTTTTAGGGCCCTGGTGGTTTGGGACTGGGGTATAGATTTTTAGGGCCCTGGTGGTTTGGGGTCAGAGTGGAAAACTTTAGGGCGGCAGGGTGGATTGTGAAACTGCAGGCAGGCACGTCCCATTGAGGATGTGCTCACCTGACGTAAAGGAACCTGAGAGGGTTTGGCAGGGTGAGGACAAACAGATTCAGCAGCTCGTTGGTCCACAGTGTGGGGGAAGCAGAAACCCCAGCAGGTACCCCAGAATAAACAGGGCACATAGCTCAGTATCAAAGCGCCCGTCACAAGCCAATCAGATGCATGAAAACACAATATTTTCCTTCTGAAAAAGACCCTTCTGGACTCTTAATGCGGATCATTAATGCAGCTTGAAAGCATACATAAGAACATAGAAATGCATAATGATGAGAACAGGCTATTTCTCCAATCATTCGCCTGCAGTTTGCCAGGCACTGCATCCTGGACTTGAACGACCCCCAGGGTGTAGCTTTAGTCCTATTTGTTTTGCGTTGGTTTCTATTACACGCCTTGTTCAGCTGCAAAAGCAAAGTCCTGCTTTTATGTTTCTTTCTCATGTTTGTCTGGGAAAGCTACAAAGATAAGGCTTCTAAGAACAAGTCATATAACATGGATGACAGGGTGAAGACCTTTTCATGTTTCCAGGTCCGCGAGCTGTCTCTGCTGAGATGAACATTTCATTTCAGTCAATTAAAAAGTTCCGAGATCGCCTCATGTCAGACCACTTCTGAGAGCAAGATCTATATTTGTGGTTGTGTGTGTGTAGATGTGTGTGTGTCTGCACTTTCATGGAGAGGAATGGAAGAAGGGAGACATAAAATACGAATGTGTACTGGGAAAGCTGAGCATCTTTCCTGCATTGCAGACCATTCATCATGGCCAAGGTGCTCTGCAGGAATCTGGGAGAACCCCGAAACAGAATACAGCGAAGGGCCTGTATGAAATTTCATTCATATTTATATTGATATATGTGTATGCAAAGCAGATCAAGATATACTATCTGGAGAAAAGGATACCCTATCATGGCAACAATGATATCAAATTCACTAGGTGGCAAAGTGCTGCTATTACTGGAACAGCCTATCTTATTGACTGAGTTTCAGTGAGCTAGAAATGGGAAACAATAGTTTGAACTTCAGCATCACTAGTATTTATTTAATGGAATGGCCATCAAATAGCTGGAGCACAGAGCAGTGACCCAGACTTGCAAAAGGAACACTCTAATCCCAAGGTAACTATCCATGTTTTGGTGATGCGAACACAATATTTGAATATTTTTTTTGTAGAGATGAGACAAAGGCGCCTGTCAGACAGCAGATGGCAGTAGTGGGCAGTGGGTTTGATGGAGGCTTGGCTGCAGTAAAGACTGAAGAAGGAAGGGCAATTCGTGCCGTGTGGGGTTGTGGGTGCTCTTGGCTTTCACTGTCACACTTGCTTAGCTGGAGTCATTATTTTTTCCTAATGTGACTGCAGAAGTCTGGGTTCCAGAATGGGAACTGCCTATCTGAAGATATTTTTAATGAATCAATAGAAATGGTAAAGAAAAGGTTATGTGATTGGACCTCGAAATGAAAAGTAAAGTACCTTAATAAATGTGTGTCTGGCAGCAGACAAAGTTTTGTATTTGATGATATTTTGCACTGTTCAGAATGGCAGTGGTGTATAGACTCGGGGGGCTGGGGTGTGTATAATTATAATATTTTTCATCCAGCTCTTACCCCAGGGTTTTACTGTATGTGAGCCATTTCGGATCCATCTGCCTATTTATTGATCAGTTTTTTTTTCATGATCACACTGTGTATATAAATGTATATAATCCAAACTGTTTTGCAACATTACATTACATTACATTTATTTGGCAGACGCTTTTATCCAAAGCCACGTACAAAAGATCCTAGAGCCATCTATGGTAAGATTTTATCTGTCATGTTTAGACTTTTTATTCAAGGATGATTCAACGTTTGTTTAATTTATGTTTAATTTACACTGCTGACTTGAAATGCAGATGCAGTCTTTTCATTATGAACACTACATTTCATTAGGTATTTATTAATCAGCAGGGCTCTGATTAATTGTGGAGGATTCCCTGCATTCCTGCGGTGTCAAAATGAGCTGCACAGTCGCGTCTTTCCAGCGTAATTGCCGTGGTTTTCAATGGAGGGCGTGTGGAGTGGCAGAAATGGCGCAGTCCTTGCTGTTCAGAAGCAGACAGAAGCAGGCGCGTCCTGCAGAGAGGAACGTAAATAACCCAAAGTAAAGAGGGGCGGCTGAATCCCCAATCGCTCCTCCATGCCAGGAAGGTCCTGATGCAGACATATTGCCATGTTGACATTTGTCTAAACTGACTGGCCAACAAATGCCAGCACCTTCTTTCTTCACAAATAGTTTTTTTATTTATTTTTTTAATTTACCTATTTTTATTTCTCCTTTATTTTACCAGGTGAGTCCCCTTGAGATATCCATCTCTTTTTCCAGGAAGCCCTGGCCAAGAGACACAATAAGCAATCAGTTTACAACATAAAACACTGTACAGAAAGCAACATCAATCAACCACATATTACACATTATACCTTTCCGGTAACAAATGCCAGTTTTTAAAGTCTCAAATATCATCTTAAAATCATCAGAAGGGATGAAGTAGTCCAGATTAATGTCCTTCTGGAACTGGTTGTTGGAACATGGGGCACAAAAAGTAAAAGCCATCTCTCCAAATTCTGTGGAAGGACGGGGTATAGTAAAAAAGGAAGATTTTGTGAACACAATTGCGAACTCGTTTTCCAGTTAAAAAGGCTATTTAAATAGCTAGGGAGCTGCGCTATAATGGCTTTGTAAATACAAATATATGAAAAACTAAAGATGGCAGGCCGGGCCTTTCATACACGAGACAGCAATGAGATAAAGATTTGGTATTAGTCATGAAACATAAGGCACTGCATTATTACACTGTGTCCGTTGCCTGTAGGGTAGAAGCAGTGGCATGCGTGTATAGGAAATCACCATAACTGGAAGAAAGGTGGGCTAGGACCAATTTCCTTCAAGCAGCATAATTGAAGCATTGTCTATTTATGAAATAAAAGCGGAACCCACACATGTTTAACATGATTGTCAATGTATGTTTTAAAGCTGAGCTTTTCATCCAGCCAGATTCCCAGATATTACTTGGAAGAAAATTGCTCAATATCGTTCCCATTTACTGTAGTTTGTTGAGCTCGTTTTAGTAATGATTGAACAAGCCAAGCTGTTCTGAACAACAACAATACATTAGGGACAAATGTTCTGACCAATGTCAGCTGAAACAGGGAGAGAAGAAAACTGTAGGTGCTATGATTAAGGCTTGCCTGTTCAATGTAGCTTCTCAGCTTAACGTGTACCTGTTACATGTAGTTTCTCAGCTTAATGTGTACCTGTTACATGTAGCTTCTCAGCTAAATGCTTACCTGTTCCATGTAGCCTCTCAGCTAAATGCTTACCTGTTACATGTAGCTTCTCAGCTAAATGCTTACCTGTTACATGTAGCTTCTCAGCTAAATGCTTACCTGTTACATGTAGCTTCTCAGCTAAATGTGTACCTGTTACATGTTGCTTCTCAGCTAAATGCTTACCTGTTGCATGTAGCTTCTCAGCTAAATGCTTACCTGTTACATGTAGCTTCTCAGCTAAATGCTTACCTGTTACATGTAGCTTCTCAGCTAAATGCTTACTTGTTGCATGTAGCTTCATAGATGAAGGCTTACCTGTTGCATGTTGCTTCACAGATAAACGCTTACCTGTTACATGTATCTTCATCCAGACGATTTTGAAGACATTTTGTGCTTCTGTTGTTCTTGTGCTCTGTGCTTTAGTGGGCATGTGAGCAGGTGGCGGGGCCAGTTGTGGACGAGATCCATTCATGGTCACAGTCTGTCTGCCAGTCACTGCTCCTCCAGCGAGATCTGATTCCTTCTTTCACTCATGAGAGATCTGGTCTGGGCTCTGAAACTGAGCCAGGATCCACTGCAGGTCCTTGCATGATTCATACAACTATGAGAATATCTCATTTTTTCCTGTATCAATGAAACACTCCTTTCATTAAGCTCTGGAAATCATGCTGAATGCTGATCTCTGCACTGACTCGTACTGCATGGTCAATGTCCCGTACTGACACACCCTCATACCTTTTCTGCATGGTCAGTATTCTATACTGACACACCCTCATACCTATTCTGCATGGTCAGTGTTCTATACTGATATGCCCTCACACTGTAAGCTTCCTTTTTGCTACACTCTGTTTTCCCATGTTTCCCTGCATGTACTCAACATGTGTTGTCCTGTCCTGGCGAGAGATGTATGAAGAGAAACCCCTCGGATTAATCATGTGAAAAGGAAAAATGGAGCAGTGTGCTCTTTTGAAAGGTGAAATGCATGTAAAAGGTTAATTTGGTTAATCCAACTGGGCTATACTGTGATGTTTATTTCAGTTAGCATATGGTCTATTGAAAATTTACAATATTAATATGGTGGTATAATACTGCTGTGTCCTTTTAAAATGAACATTTTTAGAAAAGGGATTTGCAGAGCCCTCTATGTCTTGCGGCTGCACAGTAACGGTTAGGAAGCTGCTATTGGACTTGTGAGGAAGGTATGTCCTCTATAAGCTTCAGTAAATGTCCAGCTGTAGAAAGGTCTTTAAGGCAAGAATACATTGTGTATGTTTAATGCATGTCATTCTATGACCTACTAAAAATAGTTAAAAGTTGAGTTACTCAGATCTTCTAGTGCTGATTTACCTGAAGAAGAAGAAGAGACTTGGAATGCTGGTCACGCCTGCAAACATGTTTGAAAAGACAGCGTTTGTATTCATACGAGTTCTTTCAAAGATTTTCAGCTCAGTTTTCTGATTGTGTTCTATGACATAAGAAACTCTATAAGATTGCTCATGGTTTCATCCTGTTTGGAATAACATATTTTTAGCAATATGGTCACACAGTCAAACCGACTGGAGATTGGAAAAAAAAGTGATTTTATGGATTCAAAACCCCCCGGTGTTTAAGAAATGGAATGAATAGTCACTTGCAGCTGACACACATTTATTCTGTCATCCTACTTTGAAGTACGTCTATGGAAAAAAAAAAAAAAACCTTTCTGCAGAACAGCGCTTTGAAAAATAAACATTTGGAACGGAATCTCACAGAACGCTGTCTGCTCTGGAGGCTGAAGTGATTAATTATAGTGATTCAGGAGCTGCAATGCCAAGGTAAATGTGCGATTCTACAGCTGCTACATTACCTGTAATGAGTGAGAAAGTGTGAAGAGTGAAAGTAACCATAGGCTGATAAAAACGTGATTTATCATGTATCAGACATTCACAGCTGTGTTGGCTACTTTAAAATGGAGTTCATGTGAAGGACACCTACGAAGACATAATCCATAGGTAGTTTTTTTATTAGACATAGCATCCTTTACAGCACAGTATCATGTTCAACAAAATAATTTCCCTGGGATTCATTATTAAGTATTTGTGTTATTCTTACAGATGACTTAAATACTGAGCTACACATTTCAAATGAAAAGTGTAAAGGTGTCTTCTTCCTACCTATTTTAAACGCATTTAAGAAATGGTATATGTTCTTCTCGATAGTAATGTAATTCAGCATTCGATTAAATACCTTTAAAGACACTGTGAGAATCTTTATTCTTCGACATGAATGTCATCTAATGAGGACCTATAGGAACTACCGTGTCTTCAAAATTAACCACTGCAACATTTTCCCACAATCCTCGGTCAGTAGCCTACTTTGAGCCTTACCAGTTGTGCGCTCCAATCGAAGACGGGCACTCTGACCGTGAAATCGGTTACTTGTACATTTTTATCGGCTATAGCTACAGATGAGAGAGAGGCAGCTCAGAGACTCTGGCATGACGCATCAATTACTGCACGCGGCAGTGCTAATCAAACCATTCGCGAACGCTACAAATAAGAAATGAAGCGGCCGACGGGATGCCGCCCGCTGCGTTTTAATATCGTCCTTATTAACTGGGGTTAGAGGACAAACTGAAGACTGGATAAATGTTTTTTTCTCCCTCATAATAACATGCACATCAACGCAAAACCTTAGCGGTTCAATATCTGCCCTGTACGGGTACATTCTCCTTGACGATTCAAGTTTAAGTTGTTTTTATGGACAACGTGTTTGTGCGCGCGCACACCTAATGCTTCCCCTGTTTTTAACTACGTAGGATGCTCCTGTAAAAAGGGTCCATAGACTCTTCACAATCTCATCCACCCTCCCATTCCCATATTGACTGAGTCTTCCTCCATGCTGTACAGGTAATCTAATATAAGTGATTGTTCACTGAACATGGTGCTGGGTGCTGATTTTCTTTCCAATTTTCTGACTGTTTATTACAAAATCAAGCAATCAATACTTTCTGTGTCATAACTTGAATTGCCAGACTGTGAATACTAAATATGGATTGCAGAAAAACAATTATGTATCTGTTCTTATAATGTGATGTTGGTGCCGTGCATTGTTTAAAAGTGCTTTGACGAAATGTTTAAAAAAAGTTCAGACAGGTGCCAAATTAAAGGACAAACCTACATAAAGTGTCTTAGTAAGGTGTTGGGCCACCATGATATAATATCATAATAATAATGATAATTATAAGCATTTTTGCTCCTGGCAGCTGTCTCTGTGGTGGGTCGCTTTCTTGGCTGATTAATCAGGTTTGGGAGAGCTTTCCGTTAAACTCATTAAAAACCTAATTGGCAAAAGATGAGACATGGCAGTCTGATATGAGGGGTAGCCACTGTGGGAGGTACTGCAACACAGCCAAGGAGAAGTCCTCATTGACTGGGTCCACTAGGTTTTCTGCTTGACTTTTGTTTGCAACAATATTATTTGAGCACATTAGCAAGTAATGAAGCCCAGTGAATGTGCTCGTCCAGTTATTACTTTAAAATTTCCCAGAAAACGAATTTGGAATGTTACCAATTAGTAAGCGTGTCTGTTTATGAGGTTCAACCATCTGATCCCATTTTCCTATTTCCATAATGCTGCAATCCTATAGGAAATGTAATATAATGGAAAAAAATTTGAGCTATCACATTCTAAACCAAATTTTTATAAAATTTGAAATGAACTACAATATTCACAGGCCCTCCCATCACTGAAATGTCCACAGCCTTTCCAGCAGGCCCTCTGAAGTGTATTCTGCTAGTTTTCACTCTACAGTGCACTAGCCGAGCTGTGTGGCACATTTTCCTCCCTCATTCGGTGTTGGCTTGGCCAATCATGCACTGCTCTGCTGGACTGCCAACAGTTATGATATCATATGCTCAGCCAGAAGTAAAAACTGTTAGGATTTATGGCATACTGTTAGAGTTACTATGTAGCGCTTCCATAGGATACACCTGTCATATCCAGCCATGGCTGTGTATTACATCTCGTAACAGTGTCATAATGCAAACAGTTATTTCTCCATAACAGATTTTAAATACATATATAAATTGACTGCTACATACATCACGGCAGTGTTATGACATATGTTGTAAGAATGTAATATTCATTTATGATTGGTTATTACTGGTTATTAGGTCTATGCCTATGACAGTTTAAAATATTTTCATGGCAAATGGTCCAAGTAAAGAGTTTCCCCATCACTCCCCAACAAAAGAGGGAATGAACAGGATCTCTGAACACAACACCACAGAACTGTTGGTGCACAGTGGTGGTTAATGGCTGGTCTACACACTAACAGCTATAATATTATAAAAAGCCACAATTAATGCATGCAACACCCTGATGTGAGCATTTAATTAGCCTCTGCTCATTGACTGCAGCCACAAATGGAAACCCAAGAGGAGAAGAACATTATCTTCTTGAGGATTCTCTGACATTTCCAATAAGCTTTGCATGTAACATCATCATTCATCATGCGCAGTTTACATAATAAGAAGATTAATGACCCCTGGAACCCCAGAGTTATGGTGCAGAGCCTGGGTCATGTGTCGTGATTCAGTCAGGGTCCCGAGAGCATTGATCTGCACATGAGGATTTAATTATTAATGACCACCCCCCTTCCCCCTCTTCCACAAAACCGGAGTTATAATGCAGATCCTTGGTCATGTGTCTGATTCAGCCTGGGCCCTATTGTTAAACAGGGCGATACAGAATATTGATCTGTACACAAGGATTTAATTGCCTTCGGAAAACAAATGACCTAAAGAACCAAGAGCATTTTCCTGTTTTATTTTCTTATTTTTGTTTTTAAAAAGCATTTCATAAAGGTAACATTAGCTTGAATTTTAGCAGTTTGACTTTATGTGCACATAATGGATTTGCAACAGTTTAGTTACATTTCATAAAATAATGTCATTTATTTGTTTTAAAAGTAAGAAAGTACAGGTCTAATAACCAAAAAAATTGATTTGAGTGCGCCCTTCATTAATTACATTGTGCAATTATGTTTCTTTCTGTTATGATCTAATTATGCCGTTCAATAATCTTGAGTCCACCAAACTTAATAGCTGGGGGTGTAAAAGCTATTTGCCATTGATTCCAAATGAAACATCTTATGAATCCAATATATGCAGCCGCATATGTATAAACTTTGTCAATGGCAGAATCACAGAAATGGAATACGTTACATGCCCGAAATGTAATTAACAATAATAGTACTCAACCATAAAGCTTGTGTAAAATCATTAAGGCATTGATCTTCCAAGCACCCCCCAGTGGCCAGTATTATTTAAAGTATTTATATAATGTACACTTGTAGCCAGACCGTAAATGAAACGAACTGCATACATACAAATGCAAAACGATACAGCACAACCATTAAAGCATTCATTGTTCAATGGACCATATAATCATTTTGGTTTACATTACGATAGCCTGGATCCATTCTTTTAATCATTAAATGTGATTACTTACTTGTGAGCATAGTATGCTGTTTGAAAAAATGTATGTGGCAAAACTTCGTCACAGTTGAAACCTAACAGAAGGCCATATTTTCATTTTCTTTATTTTATCGTCCTTCATATGAGCTGAATAACTCCTCCTTCATTAGCACTACATAGTACCTTCAAAAACACTATTTAGGCATGCATAAAGGCTTATAAATATAAATGAGCATGTTATTTGGTATGTGAATGTAATGTCGCTTGTGGCATCAGTGGTGACATAACACACTACATGCCTATTTGTAGTTACTCACGTAAGCTTTAATAAATGTTTATGCAGTGCTTATGAAGAAATTACTTGGATCTTAGAAAAAAAATCATAAAGTGCATAGATAGTTTTACCTAAGACAAATATGTGGTGTAGTGTATGCATACTTGTATAGTGTATAATTACTGGTATAGTATATGCATAAATGGTCCATAGCATTTTATTAGAGTGCCTTCTCTTTAAGTCCTTCTTTACCAGCTGATCAAGAATGATGAAAAAAATCCAGAATACATTAAAATGAAAGTGATACTCGCTTATAAACTGAAAGATAATAATCAGCATTGAATTGTCATAGCTGGGTATAGAATAATCTTCGGTGAAATGCTTACCTGCCTGAAGGGGAAGTAGCTTCTGGAACCCATCACAAACTAATCCTACACCCAGAACTGATTGCATTTCTTGGAGACTTCACAGGACAAACTCGGGTAGTTTTTTGTGGCAAAGTCACCTCAATCTTATCAAAATGAGAAGTTTTGCATGTAGCACCCAAAGCCTGCACATTCTGCCCACACTAACAGGAGATGTGTCTTTGTGGGCAGCTGCCTGTGTTCCAACAGAAACAAATTAATACAGGCAAACAGAGAAGCACACATATACAGGAATATATTACTAATGTGAGCCTAAAATGAATTCATTTAAGAAGGTAAAAAAAAAAAAAAAAGTTGGACAGTGACCACTTGGGGGTAGACTGTGAGGCTTTCAGATAAAAATGTATGACAAAGTGCCTAAAAAGGTACAAAGGCATGTCACAGGGGTGGTACCTTATAGGTACATAAAATGTTACCTCTGGCCAGTACATTTGTACCTTTTTCGCTTGTTAAAGGTACTTATTACTACCCAAGTAGAACATTATTGCAATTTCAGGGTACATTTCGGGAATTTTGTCCTTAAATAACAAAAATGAACCTCCACTGTACCTTTATTTCTGATCTTTCTGTCTATATTAAATAGAAAGGCAGCAATTATTTTCTGGTGTTATTATTAAATTCTTTTTAAGAAACAGTGGGATGTGAGTCATGATATTTCAGTGAGGAATGGCGAGCAAACACCCACTTATTCCACTTACGACAGTCATTATGATAATATACTGTGAATTAACTATTGTTAATTAACCCAATTACAGAGCCTAGAGAGCCTAAACCTGAAGAACACAGATGAATGTAAAATTATTTTCTGACTTTTATTTCACGTCAGTGCTGACTGGGGTACTTGTCAAATACATTTGAACAGAACATATTTTTATAAGTAATGCAAAATGCAGTGTTATTACCTCCGACTGTATTCTTTATACAAATATTATATGCACATATAGTACAGTATCTTGAGTGGCACAAGCTGGTCTTTTATAACCTGTGTACCATGGGAGCTGTCTCATTTGTACTTGAAACTGGTCCCGAAGTTCCCTGGTGAGAGCCATCAGTAAGGAAGTGTAGATGTGCTGGCAGAGGATAGACAAAGGAAGTCTGTGAGCACAATGACAGAGGAAGGGACATACCTTCCCTGGAACAGAGGTGCAGCAGGAGAGAGAAGGAATACACACATTCAAAGAGCTCTCTCTCTCTCTCTCTCTGTGTGACAGTCAAACCGACAGCACTTACTAAGATGCAGCATTGTACCCCATTCCACTTTCTGTTGAAAATAAATAAATAAAAATCTGTAAAATTATGGCAGAATTGAAGAACTTGCACTTGTCATCGCAGGAACAGGAGGAAATCACTTAATTATGAATGCAGTGCAATTCAGTTCTTTTGTACATAGCTGTGTTCATAAACACAGGATTACTTTGGAGCAGGCATCTGCTCAGGAAACACACAAACACGTTTGTATATAAAAACCATCTGAACACTCTGTAGCTCTCACACAAAGTGTGCTAATAATGTGCACCTTTTCAATTATTAATGGCTAAATGTACAGGAATGTGGGCTCCATAGTTCCCAAGTACTTTGGGGTTGGTTTCTTATACAATGCAGTTCTCACAGAGGTCACCCACACTGGGAATTGAAATGGCTGTATGCTGTAAAAAGTATCCTCATGTGAAACCGCTTTAAAAAGTATTTAATGTAGAAGAATAATTGATTCCTCCCATTGCTGGCACTGCCAGGCAGGACAGAATCAGGCAAAAGTGAAATAGCTGAATATTCATGTCCATGGTTGAAATAAATTGGCTGGTTCATGAGTGAGAGAGGAAGACTACCTCTATTCCCCCTTGAGTCTTAGTGCCCTCTGAGTTTAAGTCCCACAGGGAATCCTGTACTCACCGCATCAAGTCACATGATCCTTCTCTGCATGTGCATTACATCATAGTCACTACGCCCATGACTGTGGCACGTTATGCACTATAAATGCATCGACACAGTATACGTCTATTCGCACTTACGTCCTGAAGTTCGTACCGTTTTCTATTCACTTCGAATAGGCTGAGTTCCCGCACTTACTTTGTTTCGTCCCAGCTGCAACCAGCCGATGAGGTCTAATGATATTTAATGTGTCAAGATAAGACCATAAAATGTGTAGAATGAGAAAGTATTTATGAGATTAATGTGAGAGAGAGACAGCGAGAGAGTGTCAAAGAATAATGATCTATTGTTGTTTAATGTGCAAGAACTTGGAATGCAATTCATCTAATTTACATGAATTTCTATGGAAGAAAATTCCCCACTGTACATTGTACTAGTTTGTTTTTACATAACTGCAATGTATAGTGTATAGTAACTGCGTAGTGGTGGTATTAACAAGCATGTGACCCAGGCATGCCATAGATCATCCAATTAGTAAGTGCATCGTTACATTTGCATGTTAAAGATGTAGCTGTTGCGTCACAGTCAACTGTAATGGGGGTTTCACAGAGGACGCCCTAATTCATTAAATAACCTTACCCGGCCCAATGACCAGCACGCATTTGTTGATGCGCTAAAAATAAAAAAAATCCTCTACCAGCAGAAGTGTACCCATTACTGCTCTAATTGAGTCCAACAGGCTGAGATGGTCCCTAATGGGCACATCATTACAGACGCATGCTCATTCCCCCTGACCTCTACTCCATTTCTTCTGTTTATTGCTGCTATTTACAGTCAGGACAGGGAAAACCTGCGCTACTGCTCATTTTACACTGCTTACAAAAGAGCCGGTACGCCTACAGCAAGTGGTGCTCTGAGAGCGGCCATCACAGTCCTATTGTCTTCCCAATTTCCTTTGCCTCAACTCCTGGGAGCATCATAACATCTGCTGGGAAGAACATTTGCTTTGTAGAATTTCTTGGTGCCCTACAACGGATGAGAGATGTATCATTTGCATTGTAATTATTTTGTGCTAAACAGGATTATGCAACCCTAATCGTGCCACTGTTGTAGAACTGAACTACCAGTGACAGATATGATCATGCTGGGTTTATGAGTATTGACTCATTGAGATTTATGGATATTGACTCATTGACGTTCATGGATATTGACTCATTGGGATGCTACTCCACACACTCAGCTGGTAAGTAAAGGGGAGGCACTACAAAACCTGAGTGATCACATACGGGCAGAAGAGTCCTCTCACAGCCAACAAGTGCAGTCATTTGGGAGGTTGGGAAACAGCGTACAAGAGGACAACAATGCTTTTTTACTGTGGTCAGATTCAGGCTGTACCAGGGAAAACCAAATTCAAGCTGAATAATTCAAAACCACACATGGATAGTGTTGTGTGAAATCCCAGCTATCCCTTAACACAAAAACACAAAGGATTGAGGATGTGACATAACGCTCCTCCTCTCTCTCACTTTTCTGTGACCGCACAGTCACCTGTGACTAATCCTGTATGGCTGTTGCAGCAGTATATATATACACACTTTTAAATCCTGGACCGAACATTGGACATGTCATCTGGATTAAAATAACAGCCTTTCAAATGTCTTCAAGAAGGGAGAGAAAAAAGTGACAGAAATGGGATGAAATCAACAGAATAATATAAACGAGAGGGAAGGAAAAGTACAGGAGGACAGAAATATGAGGATTTCTGAAATATAATATTTTTCAAAACAACAGACCTATAGAGTTTAAATAAAAGCATGACCCTGTTGTAGCTTCACCCGACCAAGAGTGGCCCAGAAAACAGGCTGTGGCTCTCTGCCCGGAGCCACAATGGAGGACACACAGCTCTGATAGCAGCAAAATACATTCTCACTCTGAGCCTGCCTCCCTGACCAAAGCCAAAATGGAGAACATGCAGCACTGATTGCAGCCAATTATACTCTCAAATTCAAATTCAAATTGCTTTATTGGCAGGAAATACATAGGTACATATTGCCAAAGCATCATAAATCATTTCAAAATACATATTTACAGTGGAATACTAATAATGAACATTCTATTAAAATAAATTAAAAAAAATATATATATATATATATTATTATTATTATTATTTTTATTATTATTATTGTTATTAATAAAATAAAATAAAATAAATAAATAGATAATTATAATTATGTACAATGGTCACTCTCTCTCTCTCTCTGAAAGACAGAATCACACACTCTATCCCCAAGACAGAATGCTACACAATGCAAAGCTGTGCTTTTCTGAAGCCCAACAGTAACTTCTAATCAAGCAGATATTGTTTTTTTTGTGACAAAACAAGTCCCTTTAAATGAAGTATGGAAAGCGCAAAATGGGCACATATGAGTCCTGGATAGCATCAATAGTTGTCCAAATAGGCTTATTTATAAAGCATTTTCTAATTAAATTGTGCTTCACAGATAAGAGAGAAAAAAGTTAGAACTATGCCTGTAAAAATCGATTTGATAAATCTTGTAAAAATCTTAAACATTTACCTTTTGTAAAACCTACACCTTAAATAGTAATAAATATAAAACCTATGACTAAAGCGTGTAAGAAAAAATAAGGCATATTTTTAAAAGAGAGTTTTGAGAAGAGAACAGACAGAATTAGCATTTCTAGCATTTTCTATCAAAGCATTCCACAGACTAGCTATCGCCGAGAATATTACCCCACACTTCAGATAGGAGGCTAATGAATGCTGAGATAATCTTGAATGATGCCAAAACGATTTTCCTGTCTTTTTCATTTTCAGTTACATTGCCTTGGCAAATTCCTGCTTTTGAGTTGAACAGCTTGAACAGAACTATGGCATTGTACATCATAACTGTACATTGATTCATGTCCTTACCAAGATTTAAAATGTGGGTTTTGTCAACAATCAGCCAACACTTTTTCAGAAAACTGAAGCATTCTGACTTCTTAATGATATATCATAAATTTGATTTTGACACATCCAATATTTTGGCTATGTCTCTGATCGATTTAGTCTGTTTTTTCCAGCCTCATGATGGGCAGCTGATCAGCCAATTGCCCCATTACTCTTGCTCTCCTAAAATGGGGTGGTACTATCTATACCAAGGGCATACATATAATTCCTACATGGATCACCTGATATGGGTGTGAATGCACTCAAATTAAAGCTGACCGTCTGCACGTTTCATTGTTTTATTTCTAATTCAATGTGCTGGAGAACATAGCCAAAACAACTAAAATTGCGTCACTCTGTCAATACTTTTGAGTGCATTTATACCCATATCAGGTGATCCATGTGCATGTGTTATGATTATAATGCCTTCATACAGGTTCCCACAGTGTTACTGAAGCTGATCACTGTAGCATGGTGGTCCACAGCTTCAGATGTTTAGACGAAGAGCCCAGTGCAAGATCGGGAGGTAGATATTATCGATCCATTTTTCTTTATCAGGCTCCATCTGTCATGTCCTACGACCTTTCATGGAGGCATCTGACCTTCTCCTTAGCTGTTTATCCATCATGTTCCGAGCATTGCATACATCTGAGGTCAGTTCCCCCTTTAAGCAGTATGCTTAAGGGAAAACTAATGGAAACGTTATCACCCTCAGGAGGGCATCCAAGTCAGCGCAGGGTTTAAAGGGGGAATTAGTGTGGGCATGCCAGGATTTGGAGTTTAAATTTAATGAGACAGAACAGCAGATCTCTGCTCATGGATACAAGCAAACCTGGCTGGACCTCAAAAGGGTAAAGGTTGTGAGGCAGCACAGAAAATGAACTGGATCTGATACAGCTTTCAGTGTTTCATTCTGAGCCAGATTCAGTCTTTCCTGAAATATTTCAGCCATGTAGCTGTGTTCACTTTGGTGGAAAGTACTTTTATGTCTGCAGGAATGCAGACTTCTTTTTGAATATGGCACATATTTAACCTTCATCTTTCATGTACCATCTTTTCCAAGTCACTGTAAAGAACTCACTTAAGGAACAATCAGAGTTTTAAATTAAAGGCTGTGGAGTGCACCAGTAAAGTGCGAAAATTTTGAGGAATATTGTTGACTGGTTACTAAGATGAATTTTATGATTCATGGATTTATTAAATTCCTGAGTGGTATTTGTAAAGTGATTGTGCTTCCCAAAATCGGCAAAAATTTTAGTTATAAATATATATTCTAATTACCTGTTTGCATTTTGCATAAAGAAAAGTGCATTTGAATAATGTGACGTGGACCTTTTGCAGTCACTAAATCAATCTTAATACCCTCATCCAACTACCTCCTAACATCTCTCTTTGATCTGGAATTGCTGCCAAATGACATCATATCATAATCTTGTAAACCTTCAGTGCACAGCTTCTGTTTTAAAAATGACATAATTATCAATCCCATTTAATACTGCAGTATGAAGAGAAGAAGTAGGATGTTTGTACAAATCCTCTGAGCTCAAGGACTGTCCCAGTCACACTTTGTGATAGCCATAGACAAACAATAGCAGGAACATCACTCCTTTCACATTACTTTGGTTTATTTGCCACTATTCAACCCTTTTCAAATAGCGTGTATCACTGGTATTGGCAAGTAATTATTCCAAACATGGCATGAAAGATCTGATGTATAACAAATAAAAGGGGATTTCAACCTTGCAGTGATGTATGAACACGACAGTCTCTCACCATCGTTTTATTCCATTGTGTTGTGACAATGAATCAAGGAAAACAAAAACATGACAAATGTGTCTTCAGAATGTCAAGATTTTCCATGGCGCATAGAGCAGGGCTGTGTGACAGTCCCCGCAGTCTATTTGTCATGCTGTGATGAGGTTTTGAAGCCTCCATGGTTTTACATTTTTCCCCCTTAGCAGCACGGTGGTGTAATTTGACACAGTTTGATCTGTGGCAGGACTCTGGTGTCTTTCCAGATTTCCAGTCTTTATCTTTTACCTGAAACGCCTTCACTTCTCTGCTGCCGTTTAGGCCGGGCTCACCTCACTACACCACAGGCCCCAAGATCTGTGAGGAGTGTCTGTCTAACAGAAATGTAATGTTTTCAGAAATCTAATTGCCCCTGTAGATGGTTGAGAAATTGCCTTCTAGTCAGTTGAATGAAAAACAGGCAACCCCTTTTTTATTTATAAGCTAAAGCTGATGGACTATTTCATGCTATCACTAATAGTAATGGTATTAAATTCCGCCAGACCAATAGATGGCGATCTTGCTCTGGATTGATAGAGAAGCGGGAGCCTCTGGGCTAGTTCGCGGCTAAAGCAGAATTTTAAATATGCTCCAGAGTTGACTAAACACAATAACCATCTCTGTATCATCCTTTAGGTAACATTTTACCAATGTCTTTAGCCTATATTGCTACTGAGGTTGGTAGGCTTAGCTTGATTGGAAATGATTGCGTAAATGAGTTAGACATCATATAGCAACAGTAAAGTGCTTTGTAGGCCTACTGTTCTAAAGGGGCTTTTGAATAAAATGTGACTGCGTGCCGTTTGGTCCAAAACTGGCACTACTGTATATATTAAAACTCGGTAAAAGTCAGTTTAATTCAGGTTTGTAGAATTTGAAGAGGTTTGTGCACTTGGCCAAAAGGCAATGCTGTTGTGCAGTGAACTTTGTGTGATGTTTTATGAAGTTTATTGAGTAAAGAGAAGGCGTGCCATAAAACCTAGAATACACGGTTGCCGTGGCTTAGACTATGTTAAACAGCTATAAAAGTACTAAAAAGGTTTTTATGCTTTGTTACTGCTGTTTCTACATATTGGAGGAACTGTACTGTTAAAACAAACGAGCAAGTTGTGTCGTAGCAGTGTATTTACAGAGTTTCAGTGCCTGGTGCTGGCTAATGGAGTAGCTCAAAAGAAAGCACAGGTTTTTTTCTGAAATGGCGGCACCGGCTACCCATTTACTTTTCGCTGTTGAGGCCCACGGTTTGTGTGCCGAAGTTAATGTGCAAATGTTAAATTAAATGATTTGGTAGTCAGCCAGCAGTAGCTCTATGGCGAGCCATCAATATAATTGCATATGGAATTGAAGCAAATTTATTTTTGTTCCTTCCAGTTAAGTTCCAAATGGGAACAAGTGAAACCAGATAAAAAGCACTTTTTCAGATGTTGACCAATTAATGTAAATTGTTTTCTTATGGAACTAATGTGAAAATGTATTCTTGGTTAAATGAACTTGTGCACTGCTAATGGTTGGAATAACTATGTGAACAGAAGGAAAAGGCAATGTAACAAAGTGAATGCTTAATCTGTTTATTTTGTTAATTGAACAAAAGAATAGAGACAATGAAAAACAGAATAAAATATGCGCCAGAGCTGACTATACACAGGAACTGTGTTCGCTTCTTTATCGTCTTGCAGCGTTAAAAGAGTGTGGTTTG
Organism: Anguilla anguilla; assembly: GCF_013347855.1. Classification (NCBI taxonomy): domain Eukaryota; kingdom Metazoa; phylum Chordata; class Actinopteri; order Anguilliformes; family Anguillidae; genus Anguilla; species Anguilla anguilla. Next base: position 20,283,347 of record NC_049218.1, on the reverse strand, counting down.
TACCAGGCCCAGGTTCCCCCAGGCCCGAGGCCGGTAACACTCCCCTGACACCCTGTGAAGGTTTCCTGGGACTGTGATCTCTCCACCAGCTGATCCCTTTTCCTCCAGCAGTGTTTATCTGCCAGCTGCAGGTCTGAACGTTTACTGGGGGAATAAGGGAGCGCTTGTCCAGAGGCAGTCAGTGACATAAACCCTGTGAAGTTCTAAAGCCCAGCCTCAAAAATGTTCTCTCAGAAGCAGCGTCTTCCACCTTCCGTATTTTTGCCATCGTACAACATTGATGCAAATGGAAGTAGTCAGATAATAACCATGCAGATAATGAACAGATAATGATAATAACAATAATTTAAATTTAATATAGGCCACGTGGAACTACTTTTTTGAAAAATAAATGAAAGGAGACATGGGAAGCACTGGATGTAATTAAATCCACATTGGAAATGCAGTCACTCATGCTAGGTCCATATTGTGCTCTGAGATGTTTCTGTTGCAATCTCACATTAGATTCCATGTCAGTTTTAACAGACTGCTGGTCTTAATTAGAAAACTACACTACACATTTACTACACTGCACATTATAGCAACGCTTTTAATTTGAGAGAGAGAAACCTATAAATATATGAATGTAGCCTATGCATATTAAATTCCATTACCGTTTCATTAACATAAATGGGTAAAGCCAAAGGGTTGTACCTGTGATATTATTGGCTTAACAAACCGAAATGAATTGTCAGCCAAGGATCCCATCCCCATCCGGGCAACTGTATGAGTGCATGGTAATCTAAAGCAGGGTACTAAAATCTGGCCCTGGAGGCCGGTAGTGCCACTGGTTGTCATTCTTCCCATCTATTTAGCACTGGGACACCAGGTGAGTGGAATCTCTGGCATTGATCAATCACTTAATGATCCAGTAGAAAACCTGCAGTACTGCTGAGTCTCTAACCTAAGGTGCTCGGGCCATTTGCCAGACATAGTCTGATGTGCCTCATTAGATACTTATGAACCTTTGGGGAGAAGAAACAGAACCTCAACATCAATTCCAGCCAGCCTAGCGTTTATCCATTAATCTCAGACCTTTATTGTTCTTTGGACATGTTGTTCTTTAGTTTATAGACATGCTGTCACTCGCTGAGTCACTATGAATATTTCAACAAAATGTACAGCAGCGTGCATAGCCTGAATCCAGGCAGTTTAAAATGCAAGGCCAAGCCATCTCTAATAGGAGTCCTTTACAGGTCGTCCTCTATTAAAAAACATATTTAAAATAGACTAATATAAAATTGGAAAGGCAAGAGTCCAGTAAAGGATAGTTTTTTGTTGGAGGTGTAAAAAGTTTTTTGCTTGACTCCATATTGGGATTTTTCTGTCCTGTCAGTCAGTTTCTTCTAAAATTCAGAATTGCACTGGAAAGTCTACCCCATTAGCACAGAAAGCACATCTCATTGTAGCTTCTCTTACAGCCTTATAAACCTTTCACTGTCATTGTATTTGTTCCACACAGCTCACAAAAACAGAATCCATGACCATTCTCTTGCATTTCTCAAACACTCATCATTACGACACGTTTCCAGCTGACACAAAGCACTCAGTCCTCCACTCAAGCTTAATAAATAGTTTTTTTATTTTTTATTACATTTGTGACATCTTGTATTACTGTGAGGCCAGTATTGTGTAAACGAAAATCAGTTACAGCTGCCATAACCAGACTAATAATATTACCCGAGTATCATTTTACTACTTGATAAGACGGTCAGATGATCTCAGTCTCCGTATAAAATGCACAAAATTGCACAATGCACAAAACATGATTAAGGTAAAGGACTATGCTTTGGAGAGGTAAATATGTTAAAAAATTGACCAGGCTCCACTATTTCTGAAGAAAATTAAAAATGAGAGTTTTAGTAGAAATTCTACAGGTGTTTTCACTGGGGTTGGAGTCAATTCCAGTTCATTTCACTCTGTTCAGAACATGCAGTGAAGGACAATGTTCAAAGAACAGTATGGGCAGTTTTAAGTTTGTGAACTGAATGACTGAATGTGATGTGATGTTAGGAATTGAAATACACACATTTTGCTGTACTATGTAAGTCCACTGCAGTAGCAAGGGACAGGCTCTTACCCGAGGATGTTTGAAGGTGGGACTCATGGCCCAGAAGGGCTGGTGCTTGCTTCTTTTCAATTTTGAGTAGCCACTCTTGGGCAAAGTGATTGCTTTCTTGTTTGTTTTTTATTTTATTTTTTATTTTGATGACAATTTCTGCATGGTTGTTCACTGCCTGGACTGCTCAAATAAAGGGATTAAGCATTTCTGAACACTTTCTTCCACAAATATACACTTGAAAAAATGATTGTATTTCCAGACTTAAACATTTTCCAATTTTTCCAATATGTAGAAGCAAATGGGGGTGAATGCTGGAATTTTTGTTACAGGATTGTGTTTCTGAATGGTGAACAGCTTGATGCACACTCTACATCAGTCGTGAGTGAAAGATTGAAAAATTATTTGCAACATACTGAAAGTGAAGAAGTAATTTTGATGGGAGTGCATAGGCTATTATAATTGAAGCTACATTGCTTCTTTAAGAAAGAGCCCCCACATTGTTTGTAAAGGGACAGTACCAAATGGTACACTATGGTTCGCACTGCATGCATTTTCTCAGTTCAACTAGTGTTGTGACCAAATGTGGCTTAGTCCTGTTTGGAAAGTCTTATCAATTTCATAATATGCTTAAGGGCTTGTGTGAAATGTATACACATGCTTGTATACATTCCACTTGACACAGAAGTGCCCGAATGTCCTGTTCAATATCTGTTTTGCAAGATAAACAAGCATGGCACTTTGGAAGCTAATACAGCTTAAATTAGATTTTTAACTAGTAGATTACATCACCTTTTCCTAAAACGTGTGGTATTACCTTTAATCTACCTTTGTGTTGAAGTTCACTAAATTGCCACTGAAACATTGATCAGAGAGTTAAACCTGTGGCTTTGTGGGGGGAAAAAATGCAATATGTAAAAGATAATGCGTTTGAAAAGTTTACTTACAAGCATTTAGCTGTTTTTTCTGGTTCCCCTTAAAATTTGCCTCCTTCTATAGATACAGATGTTTTTAAAATGGAAAAACATCACAGTGTTAGTTCACCACTACCTGACACAATCACTGGCAGTTTGTGTCACACCCATAGAAAATGTGCAGAATCATATCTGCTTTAGCACTTGTGCAGGCAGTTCTTCACTGCGCTTTCAGTCCTGCTCCGCTGTCTGTGGAAATGACAGGTGTTGTCAGCGTGGATGTGATGCCTGAGGTGAAAGGGGACACGTGGTTGGTTAAGCTCTGGATGCTGGGCTCTTCATTGTAACGGCTTCCCTGTGCTTTACAGTCACTTCAAAGCACCACTGCTCTCATAGGAAATAACAAATGGCATCAGTATAGCCTCTATGACCTGCGTGGCCCGCTAGACGATGCTAATGTGCCACTATAGATTAGTTAAATATGATTTATGGTTCACGCCTCTTAACTAAATGGAGGTTGACAGTTTTAAAGCGACTCGGGCCTGGATTCAGTCAACATTTCCCTTCAGCTCTAATAGTTAAAATCATTTTATTTCTTCACTAACCAGTTAGTTTGAATGATTGCTGAACTCGCCAAACTACTTGCTGAAGAAAAATATTAATTCCTTCTTTTGTTAGGTACAGTAAAGTATAAATGTTAATTGAATCCCAACTTCAGTTGTTTATCTTTTGTTTGTTATACATCTTTCTAAAATTGATCCCATTGGTTTCCCAGGAAATAATTTAGTCCATCTTTAATGATTTTAATGGTTTGGGGTATACGGAGTGCTCATTAAGGGTATGACTTCACTAATCACAATTGCTCAACAAGTCTTTTGTGAGTATTGAACATTTCAAACTATTTTGGACTGAATTTACAATTAATTTTATTATGCATGCAATTTTAGAAGTGCAATATGCTTTCAGTCTTTCTGAGGGGTTGTCGGTATTTGAAAAGTAGTAAATTGTGTCAAACGTTCTTGTTTTTTCAAAAATCTGCATGTCTGCACTGTAGAGGAACATACAGGAGCAAAATAAAGTAAGATTTATTAACTGTTACGTTTGGGCCACCGGAGCTGGCTAATTCCATCACCGTCGTGTTTATGGTGGTCTTTCCCGGAATACCGCTCTGCCGAAGCAGGTGTCTTCACTCGAACGGTTAATCTCCTGGATAAGCAGTGTTTGACTAATGACCTGAACATGAAAGGAGCTTTGAACTTCGCGGTCCCGTAGCGCCGCGTCGGGACACGTGGTTCCTGCAGGTGCCTGGCTTGGCAGCTCGAGAGAAAACAACTGTGAACCAACGAACCGCGGCGTGGAGCGAGGTTCCCGTCCTGCCAGCTGCTACGGACACGTCACGTCCCATAAATCAACACGGGAAAATTCCACCAGGACAGGACACCACCTTTTCTACCAGCCCTGTGTCTGTACCTTGAGCCGCGTGCTTTTTTCTGCCAGTATTCCTATGAATGAGAAACCGCAGGTGTTTCTGTCGGAGTATTACATTAGTAAGCAAACTGATTGTTTATTCCCTTCCAGTCCAGTCTAGTCCATTCCATGGACCATTTCAGCCACAATGTAAAAAGTTGAAAACAACACCCTGTGAAATGTAGATGATTTGAGTTGAAGATCTGAAATCTGTGCACAGATCTACAGGGAGATCATTTTTTAATAATTTGTAATATACCTATGGTAGGCTATGTTAAGTTTGTACATAAGCAAGACACCGAACTGGTGAGACTGCTCGTACCTTTAAAAAAACAGAAATTGTTTCAAAAAGTTTCAACTTCAGAATTTCTATTCACTGTACCCAGAGGGCAACCTCAGTAGTTGTAACACACCTGCAATTAAAACTGACATAATTACATATGCGTTCTCTCCAATCAGCCATCACTGAGTCACATGCATCATTACCTTCCTAAACTGTTAAATTAAAGATATTTGACTGCTAATTACTCAACTGACAGCCAGCTCTTTTTAACAAAAGCGTTTGTAATTGGCCGGAGGAGCCCGCCACTAATAGGGCACGGCCAAAATTACGTAAGCAAATGTTGACTAACGAAGAATGAAACTGGAACACGATTTACACATTAAGAAACTGGGAAAGGCTTTCTCCTGTCATGTGGGGGCTGAGTAACTTTACTGACCGTCGTTCATATTTCCCAGGCCCGCGTGTTATCACCACAGAGGGAACCCTTTGGGCCATTGCCTGTCAGTCACAGACTAATCCGTGCTTTCGACTGCCCTCGGTCGTGTGTCTTTCGCCTGTCACTCTGCTCTTTCCCAAAGTCCCGCGCAATTCACCGACGCTCGGGACCCACCTTTGTATCCGGCATGGCACACTTTAGCATAATTTGTTTTTAATTCAGATTTGAATATGTATAAAGCCATGCAGCCATGGGAGGCGGGTTGGAGTGACTGGATTTCAAAGCCAGAGTTTTTTTTTTTTCTTTCCTGCTTTGTTCCTCTGCGGTAGGCTAACCGGGATCCAAAACCGGTAGCTGACTGATTAGCCGAACAGGAATGGCAAATGAGTGCTTTAAATGAAAACATCGACTCGAACCTTGGAACACAAAGCGCGGCCCCCGGATTTCATCGGCTGAGGCCGCAGTGATAAAACCCGCCGTCTTTCAGCAGCCTCTGCGTTGCCAGCTCTAATGAAATACGGGTTTGGCCGGGGAGAGCGCTGCCGCGCTCCCGTGGCTGTGACTGCGCTATAAATCAGCGGCTTCGCACCTATCAGCACCGTCGCTGATAAACCGGAACATCGGGCCCCTCGCCCTGCACGGGTCCCAGACCCTCGGAGTCGCGCAGCGTCGTGCTTAAACAAGGATCAACTTTTGATTTTGAGGAGCGGTTTTTGTCCGCAGGAGGGCTGAAAATTAAATTTACAGCTGATTACACTGACGGCGTCGTTCGCTCTGATCTAATTTAATATGCAGATGGAGGCATCGCTGCCAAACGAGGCATTTTGTGTTGGCGGTGAGTGACACTTCTGAGCCGCCCGTCTTTGTCTTTGATTAGACGCAAGTCATTATATTTTGGATACCTGCCACTTACCAGGTGAATCTCCATTTTGACAGTGAGGAAATCTGCAGAGGATGACAACGCTGTGTAATTACGATATGCCCACATGCCACATTCCTACAAACCCTGAAGCAAATGGTGTGTTTAATTAGGGGTAATGTCATCCTCATTTTTCGTGACAAAACACATTCATTCACTGACACGTATGCATGGTCTATTATTTTGTTTTTGAGAGCAGCTCTTGCTGATTCCAACCCTCTGGCCTGTGATAAGGGACAAAGGTTGCATTTTTAACCAGCATGATTGCCCATGACCAGACTGAAAGTTGAAAGGCCAGACCGGCCAGGCATTGGTCACGATCAGGAAGCCTTTACCCTCTGAGGGCAGAATGGTCTTTTTGCCTGTCATAAAGATCTAATATAATCTAGATCATTCACCTGCACCAGTTACTTTCTTAAATGTGACCGTTATCCAGGCAGCACAGTGGGACAGTGAATAGCACTGTCCACTTGCAGCAAGAAGCTACACAGTTGGAATGTCGACCAACAGCCTTTCAGTGTGGAGTTTGCATGTTCTCCTCGTTTCTGCTGGGTACACCAGGGGCCTCATGTAAAATGGTAATTTGTTCAGATTTGATTGTAAATTGTGCATATGCCAGAATCCATGCCAACTTAGAGATTTAGAAATCTTGTGATGAAAATGTGCATACCTCTACACAAGCTCTGTACCATGTGTACAAACTGTTCCTTGTGGGTGTTCAGCTGCATTGTTTTCCCAATCTCTCAGCAGAGAAGATAGAAGCATAATGTGAATACACTGCACAACAAATTGAAAAATGTTCACTTCACAGTTTTGAAATATTAACTAATTATAGACATGACCAGGCTATAAAAATTGTATGTGCGAGCTGTTCATTGAGGGCCATGGCTGCCCTAGCACTGTTGGAAGACCCCGTGGACAGACTGATACACAACATGCACGCTTTCAGGGACTGGGAAGATTTCCTTGCACATGAGGATGAATGGCTTGTGAGTCGACATCATTTACCCAGAGCCATCCTGCCACAGCTTGCCAAGCAACATATTTAGTTTGGCTGGATACAGTATTGCTGATGGGACAGAACAATAGTTGTGCTCTTGCCTGCACCTTCATCAGAAGCTCAAACACTCTGTATTCTTTTTACCTGCTTTTCTTCCATTATGTTTCCTTGTTTTGCTGCAGTTGCAATTGTGTCATTCTGAAGCATTTTATTCTCATTCCCAAGCAATTTCAATTGTGAAGTAAGGTGTATTAAGCTACCATATAAGGATTTTTTAGGGCGTTCACTGGGTGAAGTCATAAAGCTCATTCTCGTACGCACACTTTTATGGATATTTGTGATTTATAAAGGAATTGTGCATATGTATGATTTAATAACTGGTTGTACGATAAACTTTAGGATGAAATCTACGCAGATTCTATGTATGAGGCCCCAGTTTCCTCCAGTGCCCTCCCCAACCAGGAAAAAGTGGTTTAGAAAATGAATGGATAGATGGACAGTTATCTACAGAAAATCAGTGTGACTAGACTTCATAATCGTGTTGCTTTTGGAGTAGCTGCCAAAATAAACAGCCCAATACTCTAATCTCCAATAAGATTCTGAGTAACCCAACACTGATTCTGTGTGACCCAACAGTCTGATTCTGAGTCACACAGCACTGTCATTCTGTGTGACCCAATGCTCTGATTCTGAGTAACCCAGCACTGTCATTCTGTGTGACCCAATTCTCTGATTCCCTGTAGTTGTTTTCCCTCTGCTTGTGTGAGTCGGAGTGAGTTCTTCACTGAAACGGTGGAAGGAGAGTTTCTGCCCTCTGCCCATGTTAATTGCTCTCTTCCACTCACAGAGCAGTAGACCGGGTGCAAAAAGGATCACATTTTCCAGCTTGCTTAACCTCTAACCCAGCCATCTAATACCTTTGCTCCTTCCCCCACTGACGAGAAGCAATCATGCTCTCACCACCCACAGCCAAGGTCCCCGTCGCTGAATTTTGTGTGCGTGTGTGCGTGCGTGGGAGTGTGTATGCGTGAGTCTATTGTAGAAAGAGAAGGCGGTAAGCAAATACAATTCAATTGATCTCTTTTGCTTGGATTCTGTGTGCTTTCATGTACAACACTTGCACTGTACACTACATTTATAGAGTTCCCATAACTCAGCCGAAGGCAGGCTAGTGACTGCACATGCACAGAAGCGCCCCTTACATCACAGATGTTATTGGCTTGCCCGACACCCCCATGGCTTAAATAGCCAATACATTCAGGCTTCCCTTCAGCGACGAACAGAAATGGCTCATCGGAGTCGCAGTAGATCCACACCACATCATCAGTCAGCGCCGGGTTCAGCTCTGGGCTAAGTGCTCTCTAGTAACGGCGCTGCCAGACAGCAGCGTGATGTTTCAAACGCACTGTTCTACTCGCAGCGCTGTGTGTTTTGGCAGGCGCGACTAACACGTGTGGCGTAAGTACCAGGAGGCGCCAAACCAGTGACTCAAGCCTGGAAGTGGCTTTCATCAATCACAAGACCAAAGGGGAAAGACTCGGTCCTGGGGGACAGCCTGTGCTTGCTGGTTTTTGTTACCTCCAATCTCTTAGTTAAAGTTGCTGAAAACAGGGGGTGTTAATTCTTTAAGTGACCGGGTCTCTGTACTTTCAGGACCCAGCTTATTTCACCTGAGTCTAATGTGATCAATTAAAAAAAGGTAAACCCTTTTTAAAATGAATTACAGGAAACAAAAGCATTTCAGTTGACCTGCTTGATTACAGGTCCAGGGATGAAAATAGGCGATATTCATCATTCACGCATACCTATTTCTGAAATCATGTGGCAGAGTTTAATCAGTCTCTCATTAGACATTTAAAGTGTCAAATTAAAAACAATTACCAGCTTCTTACATTTCATGAGTTGCAGTTGTGGTTGGAAGGAAAACAGATGCAGAGAGTCCCCCAGGACCAAGCTAGAGAACCCCTACACCAGACCAGTTTGCCAGTTCAGTCTTTCTTCCTTAAAAGGGCATTATGCGATCACACAATCTGCTATATTGCTGCAGCCATTTTGATGGTGAACTGAACTGAGTTCCAAGTGAACTGAAATGACTGTGCTCTACTTGTTTGAAAAATTCCTTATAATTTTTTTTACATAATTTAATAATACCACATTTTTTGTTCATCCTGATATCTGGCGTTATCCTCATAAATAAATATGGACAGATTGTTTGGCACACCCAGGTGAAAGAAACTCCCGCCACGGGACAGATTGTGCTAATTGACTTTCTAAATTAGATTTTTTCATAACACAAAACCACATTAACTTTAATGGCATCAGAGGAGATTGCAATTTAAATGGGCAAATGTTATTTTAATTGGGTGTGCATTAGAAGCGGGACACCACAAAGACAGACAAAGCAAATTATAACGAGGAGGATTTCTTAGTGGACTATTTTCAGTTCCCTGTATTTTATGAAATGAAAAGGTTTTATATAATGTTGGTCATTATAATGATGAATCAATGTTGAGCTGAAATCAATTTAGGCAGATTTCACCCAACGCATTTTGCTGTAGTCAGAAACTACCTTTTATATGTTTAAGAGTCAAGTCAATCAATTAAAGTCCCTTATGTTCTTATTTGTTTCGCTTAATTGTAAAAAGAACAAATGTACACTGATGCTGTGATGATCAATCATTTGATCTGGAATTAATAATTTAATATAACCTCATAACATTTTATATTAAATAGTATATACAACACAGTTATATTGTAGAAAGGAGAAACATTGTCTATTAATCTTTCAATATGCTTTCTGTTAGTTTGCAAAATTGTTTTACACTGTTTAAATTAAAATAATTTGTGATCAAAAGTGTTAAAAGTAACCCAAAACTGTCCACAGAACAATTTATGCATCCAACATGTAGTTACTGGGTGGAATGAATACACAATAAACATTTAAATGGAAGTGAAATTCTGGCCATACATTAAAGGTCAAGGGGAATGGCACTATAAAAATATGAAAAAATGACCATATTCACTCATAATATCAAAATTGTACTTACATGACATTGGAAAGTGGTTGTGAGTTAGTTGCCTCGGGGATAATCTACCTTCAAGGAGGCCGAGCAGTTTGTAGATGGCACCTTACATCTATGCATCAAGCCGAACTACAGAAGATCATAACTCACTCTGTGACGTTGGATATAGAGCCGACACACCCTAACATAGCCCTGAAAAGAAACCGAGCTGTTGTATGTATAAAAGTTCACTTATTATAAGTGCAGCCAGTGACCTTTTCATTTCCAAATTAGTTTATTCAGTCAGTGTAAAATGCTGAAATTTGTTACAAATTTGCAAGCACAAATAAGAAATAGAGAAGAATACTTACAAAGAAGAAAAAACAGCATTTTGGCGCTATATTTATAATGTATCGTTTTCGAAAGATTAAATGGTTTTTTGGCATTAACTTGTGATTGATTTGACTGACTACACCATTTCCCTTTTTTATTTGATTGGTGATTGCACAGTTTTGGTTATTCTGCCTTTTTAATGTTAAAACCTGGTAAGGATCGAGGGCCCAGCCGGCCTACATGCATTATCCACTAGCGGCGCACCAGCGGTCGGCTCAGCCGTAGATCCACCGGCATTTTTACTAAATGACACCAAGCACAACATCTCAGAGTTCAGGTGAAGCAGGCAAGATGAGAATCCGTTTTTAACAGAACACTAAATAGTTGGTGGTGAACAGTGGCGATTTACAAAATGCAGGATAACTGCCGGAAAACTGACAGTTGGCACTGCTGGTGGTGTGACTGGTGGACGGCCAGGTCCGTGTACTGCGGGAATGGTAAAACCTCAAACTAGCCGCGCAGTGTTCTTTTCTTTTGCTTAGTTACAGTATGATGATTCAAACCTCCTAACTAGTCATATGTTTCTGGTTTGTTTTTGGCTGGACCGCAACAGTGGGGCCAGCCGTACAAACGCGAATGTCTGTGATTGACTGACTGACTGAGTGATGATGTTACACCACGCATGTCTGTGACGTCGGCCGGTTCGGTCCAGCCATATACTAGGTTTTAACCTGGTCTTGTTGTTTAAAAATACCACAGGTGCACAAGTGAGACCTAACTTAACAATGCATACAAAGGTCTGAGTATAAAAGAGATGTAAGTATCACTCAACATTCATGCTTAAACATTGAACATGAATATCAATGTTTTGTTTTATACTGTTTTCTAGAGAAAGTTAATTTGTATGATTGTGTCGCAAACTAATTTAACTTGCTTTTGGATCTGTTATATTGATTAGTGGAACACCTTTCTTGCCACATTGTAATTACATCAAACAGCTTAATAATATTCCAGCGTTTCAGAATAATAATAATAATGTACAAAGGTTTGTCAGTTCTTTTTTTGTACAGAAATGTACAGTGCGTTTGAAAATAAACTTAATTGACATTTTCATTAGCAGGTCTTGCCATCCTCGTTTGAATACTTACAGCTGAAAGAAATTGGATTTCTAAGAGCCTGACATGGTCGCTTTTTTAATCTTTCAATGTTTTCCTTTTGGTCTGGGAGAGATGGAATGGAAAAATATCAAACAGTGAGGACATCCAATTTTCACAAAAATGAATATGCCATATTATTCATTTTTTTTATTATTGTGTGCATAGATATCCGTGTTTGAAATGTATTTAGCTCCCAGCAAATCCATATTAACTGCCCAGTCCTCTTGGAAGCCTTTTGATTACATTCATATATCCAATATCCACTGTGTGAAATAATTTGGATTTAACACACATGACCTCATGTTAAATTGCAACACACACATGCGGTAATCTGAGACACAAGACCATATTTAGTAGTTGAGGCATGGACGCTGATGCCAGACACATTCCTGAAAATTAAACCAACATTTCATTGTGTACAGTTCTGTTCTGAATTGTTTATTGCAAATCATGACCATGTCCTGAGCAACTTCAAGGGCCATGAGTCTGTGCAGACAAACAGCTTCTGTTCAAAAAATAAAAAATAAAAATCCATAAAAAATAATCGTAACAAACGTTTACTGAACTATCGCAATAATTTTAATGGTGCATAAAGTTGTGAATACTGTATTATTTCGGGGTAACAATTAATCTTTAACATCTTGATAATGAATATTTACTTGTATGTCAGTAATCTCTTACTGTTACAAATATGTTCATGATTATCCCAGAAGAAACTTGTTTTTTTTTTTCCAGTTGTTTTTTTTCCAAAAGTTTTCATGTACAACATCATGATAAACATGGTTTAACTTTAGAGGAAAAACCTAATATCATAAATGACATGTAAAGCTACCAACCTTAATTTATTAGGAATAATGAATCAACAATGAATGTAAGAATGGAAACGTCCAGTCACTGAACACTGATAGGTGACATTCACCTGGGTACACATCTTAGGTCTCCTCTATCACACACTGAAATGTGATTACATGTTGAGAACAGGAAAATAATCAGGAAAATCAGGTCTGTGGCACTCCTGTGTGGAAGATGTAATTTCAACCAAGATCTTAATCAAGTAAAACTGAATGAAAACAAAAAATGCATGATATAAAAATATACTTTTTTCATTTCCTTTATGCCTTTATATAATCATCAGTCAGAATTGTTTGATCAATCAGTTTATTGCATTTTTATTTATAGTGTAACTCAGACTGTGTGGATCAAATACACAATGTGAGGCAAATGTCAAGGCAAATGCAATACATTTTAATAACTAAAATACTAAATACAAAAGTACTAAAATTAGTACTGTCTTCTGATTGGCTGAGACATTCCACGGACATCTGGCCAATTATAAATGAGTGGATATGGTTTCCATCCAATTTTTCTTCTAAAGAAATGTAAGCATGCTTCACTAATTTCTTGGGAAATTAAAAATTAGGCTGTGATTAAAGAAACATACACACAGAAGCCATTTTAGGACAATGTTTTATCCACCATAGACACCCCATACATCAGAATGTATTTGCAGAAATATTTACAGGATGACTCATGATACCTGAAACTTGAATATCATGCAGTCTCTCCAGCATTAGACCTCTCTTGTAAGGTACAGTAAAACTGACGCATTATATTTTTTCTCCTCGCATATAAGATGTACTACAGAATGTCTTTGTTTTATCTTGGATAATTCCAGTGCAAACTTTTAATTATAGTTTTCCGGATAAAACTATAATCTGAAAGAGCCGACTAAAGTTGCAAGATGAAAGCAGAAATCAATTTAACGGACAAAGTTTAACGCAAAGCGCATCACTAAATGCTTTTTTACATCCAACATTAAAAAAAAAATGTAGGACTGCCTTTGTAGCGCACCGTTGTTCATTTGCAAGGGGAAGCCCTTTTTTACAAGTCAGGAATGGAAAAATTAGACACAGAGGTGCCACAGCAGGTACAGAGGTGACTGGGAGGAAAAGCTGTCTACTGTGACTCACAAAAACGACTATCTGCTGTTATTTATAGAATCAGGGACACGCTGCACCTCAGGACTATTACCACGCTAATGGACTATCCATTCTATTTTAGCCTTGCATAGGCAAGCCATATATCACTGCTAACTCGGGAGGCGTGAGACACTTGCTCCAGTCCCACAGCCCGAGAGATTGATGACACCCACCTTTAGAAACCGACTCTATTTACAGCTGTGCAGACTTAAATTAAGATTCTTTTTTAAACAAGCCGAGACCGAGGGATAAATTGCCTTGGCGGATGGTGCGATGGATTTAATGCTCGCGAAAGATAAGGGTCTGACAGCAGACCCTTCCAGGGCTTGTCAGTGTAAGTATTAATATCCGGGAGTTCTGGATGTCTCTGGGATAGAGCCAAGCCTACCTACCAAGCTGAGGGCGATTCAATCTGTGCGCAGATGGACCAGTTGGTTAATGCTAATAATCTAGATGTGATAACGTGCCTTAAACAATGTGGGAGAATGTGGGACTGGGAGTGTCACTGCTTCACTTTTTTCACGCTTCACGGTCTGCATTTTATGTCTGGATGCTGCCAAAACATCTTATTCCTCTATCCGCATTTGTGTTGGGCAATCTTGCTCTATGATGTGATACAATGGTTATGCTTGTTTATTACAGTTGTAGTTTCTCTAATTTAGACCAGCAGGTGTTGTGTGTTGTTAGGCTGTCCCTTTCCTATAGGTTTTTGCTAGTAAGACAGGTTCTGAGTGTGTGTGTATGTGTGTGTGTGTGTGTGTGTGTGCGTGCATGTGGTATCTGACCAAGAGGTGAGGTATTATTTTTAATTAAAATAAACCAAAATGCTTTTTTTGCCAGAAGTCTTAAAAGTCTTAAATTACATGTTATTTCTTTCCACAAATTGATGAACTGAAGAATGTGTCAGAGAAATGAATACTTCCAATGACTCATACAAAAATCTGTGGATTGGTTGATTTGATACCATTTATTTGAACTATTTAATTCATTTTTTGTAAACAAGTAAAAAAAAAAAAACCCAAAATGACTTAGGTTACTACAGAGAAACGGAATATAACTCATCTAACTTGAATGCATTTAGTTCAAACAATTTTCGGAAAAAGCATTCCTGCAGTTTTGGCAGTCGGATGTTTGAGCACAAGGCAATACACTGTCAAGGCCTTACCTATGAAAGGAATTGGGGTTGGCTCAAAGGTTATGTAAGTAATGTTTCAATAATTTTTTGAAGATTGAATTTCTGAGCCGTCCACAAAATCATTGCTGTTCAACTGGGAAATGTTGCAGCATTATTCTCCAGGTCTACACATACACACACACACAACATGCACACACACACAAACACACACACCTGTGGGGAAAGCTAGCAATTTCTTGTCAATTCACATCTACGAAGATATGTAACAATCTAGACAGAGCCACACTAATGGTGGATTTTTTGCAGTCCCATTCTATCGAAACTGTTATCACAGAGGAAAGGTTAAAACATTATTTGGGAGTCAGATAACTGAGATAACATTAAATGAATCCCGTTCCAGTAGCACTGGGTAAGACTACACGCGTTCCTTTGCCACTCAGACACTTCCGCTGTTTGGTGCATCTGAGGGGATTTTTGCTGTTAAAGAAAAACCCCAAAACGCAATAACAAAACAGTACATCAACGATACTGCTTGTGCCATATCTGTGAGCCTATCTCACCAGGTTAATCTTTTATCTGGCTGGGTGCTGACTCACAGGTATCAAGATCTTTAGTCAGCATCAATTATGCCACACCACAAGTTACCAACTTGTTCCCCATGACATTGGCTTTCCAACAGTTGCAAGCATGATAGCACTGAATCATGGAAAATGTTTACATAATGCTGATCCAGTAGGATATTTTGCAACTGAGCACTGTCTCTTTATCACACCTGTGCTTACTCCCTGTCAGCACAGTAAGCACAGCATGTTGTCCCTTTGGGGGTGTGATAAGTAGCACTCTTCTGCAAAACCACCCTAGAGCAGCAAGTTGTAGCCACTGGCTTCACAGTAAAAGTTAGCTTGCAAGACTCACTTCTGCTGTGTTTGTATTGCAACTTCCTGGACTTTTTTTTTGCTACTTTACATTTATGCTATCTGATTTTTCCTTTTGATGCAGTATGTATTATTTATCTTTATTTTTTGAGAAATATGAATAATATATGTAGCTATGTATTGGACAAATACTTTTCATAAATAACACCTCCCTGTTCTGTCCTAACAACATCACTTTCATCAACACAACCTATGCTAGATAAATGTCATTTTGAAATGTTTTTGTTTATTCATGTCTACTCCTTTTTGGTATGGAGTGAGATCCAGGCTAGTGGTCATGTCCACTACTGGCTAAATCATGGTTGTTTAAGGCATCTGTGTAGTCTGTTAACCATACAGCAAGCTCAAAAAATACTCCTACATGTTCTCCCCACAATAAAATTTCAGGATGCACCTAATACCGAATATTGAGATTGTTAGTTCGTTAGTTATAGTTAGAGTTGGAGAGTTAGCTGGAAGGAAATGGAGAGACCATGTGTGTGGTTGCACTCTGTATGTACAGAGCAAACTCACATACTTACATGACTAACATAACTCATTCAAATGATCAGGAATAAAACAAATGGAAACACACAATCACATTTCTCTTTATATCTCTCTCACTAGTTAGCTACCTAGGCAGCGACATCTCTATCTTTCTCACCAGCTGGCAGCTAGCAATCACTACCTCTCAATAGCTAACACCATCTAGGTAGCTAGTGAATGAGAGAGATAGCAATAGCCAGCTCTCTTGTTGTGTATAAAACTCACATGTCCTGGTACCAATGTGACTGATTTTGGCACTACAAGCCACATATTAGCCATATAGTCTGCTTCCTACCCTTTAAGTTTTTAGCTGTCCATCCATAGGGAGGTGAAGTGGAAGTTTCTGGAACGATACTTCTCCCTATTAAATAGAGTGGCGAAAGCTAAATACAAGCAAACTTTGTAGTGTTTAAGTCTGGGTTCAAATGGTTTAAATATATAGCTATATGCTGAATATGAGGGAATTTCAATGTTTAAAATTTGCCGTTTTGTGTTTTTGATCCGGCCATAGGCTACCTTTATTATATTTCAACTCTGATTTGATCCGTATTTTATATTCATATATTTCTATTTCTCTTGATTTGTTATTGTTTACATTAAGACTTGCAGTTGAGTTCAACATAATTTAATTGCTTAATATCAATCGCAAGTAAGTAAAACTTAATTGCCACAATCTGTTAAAATTATATAATTAAGGACAGCGCCATTTCTATGGACAAACAAAATAATATATTATTAAAAATTATGTTTAGAGAAATAGCCCATATGCTATTTTTTTGTGTGATAAAGAAATCACATTTCACAATAATGTTGGATACTGTTGACAAAATAGAGGCCCCTTGAGTCAGATAATGGTTAAAGCTTTGACTTAAATACAAGGTACATGTTCAGGCCTCAATGTGGGGCACTGCAGTTTAATCTTTGAAGGGGGAAGTAGCATCTGAAATTGAAATTGCGTGCTGGTTGCGGCGGATAAAGACGTGCATTGAAAGGGAAATTAAATATTTGTTGCGAGAGCTTGCGCGAGTGCCTTTCCGATTGCGGTTGCCTGCCATTAGCGCGCCGTAGTGGTAAATGATTGTGGTGATTATGCCTTGGTGGAACAGCGATGTGAAGCACACAAACAGCTCAGGTATGACTAATAAGGCAATGAGTGGGGAGCAGCAGCTGAGGAAACGGCTGTGGCTGGCATGCCTGCCCGGCCTGCCAATCCTAATTAACATCAATCTCCTGGATCACTCTGATATTCACCACATCTGCTAACTCTTCATCCCTTGATACCTGGATTGTAATTTAAATGAGGGGCCTAAAGACCAAAAGCCTGCGTTCAAAGCGGCAGCGGCGCTCTTTTTATATGCCTGTAATCTTTTTCTGGGGACTTGTTGGATTTTGAACATTAGAAAGGGAATCCTCCCGGTCTCGAATCCTGCCCTGTCTCTCTCCCTACTGATAAAAACACATACCTTTGTGAGCCTGGTGAGAGTATATACCCTTGTTAGCATACGTCATTTCAGTTGTGAGTATGAATAACAAATGAAAAACTCCCCCCCCCGCCCCAACACACACACACACACACAGTCATATTCCATGTATGAAGGGTGCTGAACCTCATTTGTGGGAGGGGGGTTCTTTCTTGAGAATGCCTGGCATAGAGACTGACTGTAATTCAAAGAGGGGGATGGGGTCATAGGATCATGTGTTACCCAGGCATTCCGCAGGGACATTCTGGAACATGAAGAGATTTTTGATGGGGTTCTCCTTTATTGTCTTGGATAAGCAGGATGATTGCAGAAATGTTTGTGCTGGTTTTTTTTTTGTGTTGTTATGACAGTAGACTCCGAATAAGGACTTAAAACATTCGCATTGTGGTGTCCTTACAGCTGATGAATTCAGTCAGCAGAGATAATGAGCAGGGATTACTGTGGCCTTCCCAGATGATTGCCAGGTTTCTGGCATGAGACTGGAAATTTCTGTGTAAAATGTGAGAGAATTTATAGAGAGAAATATATACACTGAAAGTCGCTATCTTTAGTCTTGTATATGGTAATTGAAGTAAGTTACACTATGCTACTAGCTCTTATCAGTTATAGTACTAGAACATATCAAGGGGAAGATGTGGAAATTGTTGAGCTACATTTTTAAATGGGTAGAGCAAATTTCACAATCTAATTGGTTAATAGCCATGGTATAATAACCGTTTATCACGGCTACCACGACAATTATAAATTTGTGCATATGCAGTCATTTAAGTGAAAAAAAGAACGTTACATGTAATGATTATAATCAGTCACAAAATGGTAACATTTTATAAAAGCAATAACCCACACCAGGCTGTGGTATGGGGTGTTGACAAATAACACCCCTTACTTGTGCTTTGATCACAGTATAACAATGCCTGCTGCGAGTTATTGCGAAATTATAACAAGAGCAAGAGATATCAGCATTAGTGACCAGTGGGCTGACCTGTGTGACTCAACCTGCTGGCAGATCCGGAGGTGATGACATACTGTGCTATCCAGCCTTTTGAACTTGTGAACTAGTGTTGTCGGTCCTGACTCCCCCAATCGCTGCCAAAGCACACTAAAAATGTGCCTCAGGTTTACCTGCAAGCCACACACTTGTGATTGGTGCCTTTAGCTTTATGAATTTATGGAGATGGAGCATTTTTCTAGGATTTTGTCACAATTTCAAATACAAAACAAAGAACAACAGGAAGCTGTGAGTTTGGTTTAAGTCTCTGAGATCGAGAATGAAGTGAGTGAGGCAATGATGCAGAACTCAACCCAGAAAACATTCTCACATCCTACGCTCGGGACATAAGCCATGGCCACACTTCTGTGGATCCAATGTGAGCTGGTTTAGTTTCTAGACTAACTTGTTTGTTTTATAAGCTGAATTGTTTCACACCAATCAACTGAATGAAAGGCTTTTAGGCTCATAAAAAGAGGGACAGAAGATCTGAGGATGGTCATTAAAGGAAATAAAGTAAAAAATCACCAGAAATCAAGTGGGGAAAAGTCCATCTCACACGAGTCTTTATTCCTTTCTGATCCAATTTCGACCAACTATGACATCGAATCAAAAGTAATTTATATCCCACTTGACCTCCCCTTTCATTGCATAGAAGACAACAAAAAATGTTCTTAAATTTGTCCATCCAGTCATTTCTGCATGCATTTTGTGTTGCCAAAATTACTCCACACATCTACTCTTACTGCACAGGTTTCTGTGTAGCGGGAGGCTAACAGCACCAGAGATTTGCCTGATTTATTGCACATTAGATTTTGCTCTTGGAATCTTAACAGCTGTTTCTAGTTTGTTTCTGTCTCATTTTCTGTATTACCAAAAACACAAATGAGGCAAGGTAATGGTGCTCTGTAGCTCATTTATCAATGAGCTCCTTTAAAAAATGAATGGACACTAATGGAGCTGAGTTGCTAGAAAGCAAAATTATTGCTGCAGTGATTTTGACTTTGTGCAGGGTGTAATGTTCGATTTATTGTCAACTTCAACACCAAGGCGCTTATATTCAGCCACCCGATCGATATCCACACATTTAATGGAAGCAGAGGGAATGTGTACCTTGTTTGACCCTAGAAATTTATAACAATGTTTGTGGTTTTTCAAGTTAACCTCTGGAAGTTTTGTTCACAGTGTGAATTTCACAGTACTGTACGAAATGAGACTTCTACAAAAACCTTCCATGAATGCTGGTTTACACTTAAAAGCCAAAACTATAACCATAACATCTGCATATTTAATGAAGTGGTGTGTGAGCATGGCATAGTTAGTATTTGAAGGTGTTTTGCCCCACTTCTAGTTTATTTCTAATGATATATTTATTTATTTTGGGAACACTATATATATTTTCACTCATGGGGAATGTACCCTTGAAATTTTTAAAAGATAAGTGACATCAGCACTGAGCTCCTCCTGCTCCAGGTTTAGGAGCCTCCTCCCGGTGTGTCTGAGCTCCTGTGATGATATAAGTGTTTTTTTTGTCTATGAAAAATGAGTAGTTCTGGGACTTTATCTGAAAGGCATTGTACAAAGTCATTTTTCAAGTTGTAAAGGTATGAACTGGATCTGAATCTGTGTGTGTGTGTGTGTGTGTGTGCGTCCATATATATTACAATTTCATGTGAAATACAGTTGCAACTTAACTGTAGTGATTTAATGACATTGGGCTCATGGACTGGCCCAGTTCACATTCTATTTTTATTTTGGGTAAAGAGACTGATAATTATTATAATCAAATAAAAGAGAAACCCCACCATTGCCTGTGTGGGACACCCTTAACTCATTCTTTTATAAAACTGTTCTCAAGAGCATCTCCTGCCAATACACAAAGCCCTGGTCGAGTCTGTCACACACAAACTCTGCTCTCACTTTCCAGTCCAATTAAAAAGCCGCCATTCAACTACATTTGCATTTTAAGCAGTTTGGGAGATAAATGTATCATTTCTGCAGAAAAATATGAAAGCATGATAACAGCATCGCTGTAATTATATTATTTGCATTATAGATTCCTTGTAAAGTGAGAATACTAATCACACATTTAAAAGTTAATCACATCTCATATGAATTAAACACATCAGCTCACCAGCTGAAAAACAGGTTGCAGTCTGTAAATATATTTCAGTGCTGCATTGCTAGCAAGGCACATGCTCTGAGTAGTTGCTTTATGGCTGGTTATTCTGAATCTTTCGCACAGTTCTGAAAAGTGATATAGGTGAGCGCCTGATGAATTTCATGAATTTGAGTGATGTATACATTTGGGGTGTGTGGGGTACAATGCCAGCTTTCACACAGTGAAGTGCATCCCATATATAGAAGTGAAATACTTCAGTGCTCAATTAGGCGTTTACATTCATCAGCAGTTTAGTATTAAAGCTGAAGCTGAAAGAAAAAATAACTGATGTGCATATAATGTTAATGGAACAGAATCCAGTGCTGCGGATTAAGGGTAATTGTCTACTGTTTAGAAATGAAAGGGAGTGTGAGTGCAAGGATCTGTCAGGACTGTGTATATACAGTGCCGTGAAAAGTATTTGCTTTCCTCTGTTATTGCATATTTGTCACACTATGGTTTCAGATCTTTAGACTAAATGTAATATTAGAGAAAGGGAAACTGAGTATACACAAAGCACATTTTAAAACTATTATTTCACTTATTTAATGAAAAACGTTATCAGACACCCATTTCACCCATGTGAAAAAGTAATTGCCCGCTTACAGTAACACAGCTTTCAGAATACCCATTATCTTCAAAACTATACACAGTGCAAACATGGTTTGAAGCTTGACATAAAGATCACATTTGTACCAAAATGACCAAATCAACTGATCCTATGAGAGTCTCACTCAGTAATCATGCAAACATATTTATTCTGATAAACAGTCATTTGTATTTTAATTATTTTATAGCGATTACATGTAATTCTGACATGTGCTCCTAAAAAGGCTTTCAGCTCAATGGAAATAATGCATAATTAAATAATGACTTTTCCTAGCCTAAGTACAAAGAGCAGGTTGATTGCTAATAACAGAGGAGATTAGGAAGGGGGCAAATTCTTTTTTTTTAACGGCATTGTACTCTATGCTAGTGGTGCTCAAACTTGGTCCTGGGGTGCCCCTGTGTATGCTGGTTTTCGTTCTCAGAATTTTAACAAGCTGTTCATTTTTCTTTACTTAGATGGCTTTTCATGTTTACAAGGATTATTTGCCATCCCAAGCCACATTATGTCAGAAGTAGTGGTGTATGCCATGAAGAATAAAAGTCTCATGTTCCCACGTGGAACAAAACCCAGTATGCACAGTGGTGCCCCAGGACCACATTTTAGACCACTACTCTACACACGCTTAGTCCTAACTCATTAAAAATCATGTTCTGACCTGCATTAAGTAAAAAAATTTGCCCTTCTCTCATGAGCCAAAACCTAACAAATAAATGTAATTTTCAGGGCTTTTGTTCGAAAGATGCAGTATGATTAGATAATTCCATTTTAGTCTTGCTGAATGTGCATCAAATTTAAAACATTCGTCCTAGCATACCAGGCAGTCAAGGGATCAGCCCCAGCATACCTCCACAAGATATTCAAACCCTACATGCCAGCCAGATCCCTCTGTTCTGCTACCTCAGGACGCCTAGCACCTCCCCCTCTTCACACCTGCACTTCCAGAACACGTCTCCTGTCTGTTCTGGCCCCACGATGGTGGAATGACCTCCCTGTGGAGGTCAGAACAGCTGAGACACTGACCCATTTCAAACGACGACTGAAGACTCACCTCTTCAGGCTGCACCTCTTCCCATCCCTCCCTACCCCCCTGTAAATGACTGTAAGCTTAGGGTTGTAACTAGGCAGCTGTTTCGTAGGTGACTTAGGTGCATTAACTGTCTTAACTACTGCTTGTATTTTTTCCATAGACTGCATTGTTGCCGTTCTCGTTGTTAGTGTTAATCAGTTTAACCTTCAGGGTCCAAGTTGAGCTATGCGGTTGTTCCCTGCACTTGGACCGGTACTTCTCTCTAGGGGTTTCGTCATACTTGTTCCTGGTTATGGTTATACACTTTGTTGTACGTCTCTCTGGATAAGAGCGTCTGCCAAATGCCTGTAATGTAATGTAATGTAATGTAATGTAATGCAGAACTGTATATGTAGAGGGGGAAAAAACACTTTAAGTCGAAGATAAGAGTAAATGATGTTTCAGTCCAGGCCTCTTTCAACCTGGTGTGTTGGTGGCACATTGAGGCGTTAATCTGACCATCTGTGTTCATTGTCACTTGGGTAATAAAAGAAGCTGGCATTAGCTGACACAATAACGACATGGCTGGACTGGTGAGTAACCGCAGTGATGGTGGTTCCTCGCCCGGAGATGTGGATTCACACACCACGTCAGTCACGTTCTGAACAAGTGGCACCTGGGTAAATGTGCTCATGAGCCGAACGAGGTGAGGATTCACACCTTCAGAATCTTCAGGCTAAATTCAGAATCTGAA
Source organism: Anguilla anguilla (assembly GCF_013347855.1). NCBI lineage: Eukaryota > Metazoa > Chordata > Actinopteri > Anguilliformes > Anguillidae > Anguilla > Anguilla anguilla. Next base: position 20,260,164 of record NC_049218.1, on the reverse strand, counting down.
AACAACCGCAGGTTTTTTCCTCTGCAAGCACGGACTCTGATTTAGGGGGAGGTGCGACTGTCATTTTCAAGCACAGGCATTTGTACCCAGCCATGGGCCTTGTTTTTCTCCAAATAGACACGTATAAGTTTTTAAAAAATTTTTTACGAGACTATACGATGCCCTCTGGTCTTGTAGTGCCAATCATGTCTCCTGTGGAGAGCCTGTGGGCACTGTGTGGGTGTGTTCCAGTACTCCAAAAATGTATTCTCCTTTCCTCCACTACCACCTCAATCGATCTTTGTGTCCTCCCTCCCTCCAGTCTCCCAATATTGGAGGAGACGAGCCAAGCGGCTTGTCATGAAACCACTTGTTGTCATGAAACAATCCAAACATGACTTGACTCTAAACATAAAAAAATGACTGAATCCGTGCCTATATGTTCCTTGCAGCTAGAATACATGTGTGTTTGCATGCATTTATGTGTCCCTCATTTATATTCATTACTATTATCACTTACTCATAACAAACACAGTACAAAAATAAATTATATCTGAGGAAAAACATGTTTTCAACGTACGTACATGCCAAGTTACTCACACTGTCTATGAGTCATTAATTCAGACTTGCAAATTCCAGGCCTGCTATTAAATGTATTGATACAAATTAAACAAGCTAGATTCCAAAGCAATGCTACCCAGTGTTTTCTAAATAATTTCAAGTAAATGGCCCTGTGTTTTTCTTGAGAACTAGAACATTTGTTTTTCTTCGAATGTGAATATGCATTCATCGAACCATTTCCAAAGGACAAAATTATGACCAACAAATTAGATTTCAGATGGTGAAATTGTTTTTCAGTGTGAACACTGAAAATTGGGAAATGATAACTCAGATAATATAAAGTGACAAATTAATTTTCCTAATCTATGGAAATGTTTTTGAATTGCTGTCATGGTACAGCTATGGTATATTAAGTGACTTAATGCACTGTATGTTCAGACAGGGTTCTGGAATTACTAAATTGCGGTAGTGGGGGAGTGGAGGAAAGGAGGTGTGGAGCGAAAAGTAGTGGGACTACTGTGTGGGAGTGTTTCTGAATGGGTAGGGTTGTGTGGGAGTGTTCGTGAGTCAGTGTGGGGGTGTGCATGAGTGGGTGGGGTTCTGTGGGGTTGTTTTTATTTGTGAGTGGTTAGAATAATGTGAGGATGTTTGTGAGTGGGTATGGTTGTGTGGGCATATTTGTGAGTGTAGGGTTCTGTGGGAATATTTGGTCGTGGTCGGGGTTCTGTGGGGGGTATTCAAGTGGGTCGGTTTGGGTGGAGGTGTTTTTTTGATTGCTGGTTTTTGGGGGTCCAGGTTTTCTTCATTTTCTTACTTAATTGTTTCCCTGTCTTCCTGTAAAGAATTTTTGCGACAGTGTGTCTATAATAAAATTGAAGTGCAATGCATGCTGATTCCCCATGGCAACTCTAAAATGATGACCTTTTCATCCTTTTCGAAAGTTAGACACTATCCATTATTGAATGGATCAGTGAATTTTTACACTTTTAAAGATGCATTGCCTTATCATTACTGCCCATGAGCCCCCACTCTAGAAACAAATAATCACTCTCATCTATTTTCTGTGTGTTTAAGAGTGACAGGAACGGCGTTGTGTTATCAGAATTCGTGTTCTCTGAGTCCGTTTAAAAATGTGCTATCTCATGTTTGTAAAGAGCTGCCTCTTGAACAAACCACAGCTGTAGATGTTTGGTCTCCCCTCTCTCACACTGTCAGTCAGAAAAGGGCATTTAAAAGAAACTGCCAGTTAGTTTTCTTTGTGTGTGTCTGTTGTAAACAGATTTGATACATACTTGGCTCTCCACACAGGAGCTTTTTGGGAATAGATTTAACTTGCACATATATGGATAATATTTCTCTCATAAATAATGCAATTAAAATATGCAATTTATTCTGGTGCAAGACACAAAGCTATGTATAATAAGTACAGTCTATGCTCTCTTTATCCAGTTGCGTGAGGAATAAAATACAGAGCATGACTGCTTATTCCCCCACACGGGAAAAGCCATATTACAGATGAGAACAGCGTTCATTAGTGGGGTTGGAACAGCCATATTATAGATCAGAACAGCGTTAATTGCTGGGGTAGGGAACAGCCATATTACAGATGAGAATAGCGTTCATCAGTGGGGTAGGGAACAGCCATATTAGAGATGAGAACAGCGTTCATTGGTGGGGTAGGTAACAGCCATATTACAGATGAGAACAGCGTTAATTGGTGGGGTAGGGAACAGCCATATTAGCCTGATTGTAAATGAGCATGTTCCTGCCCTCAGTCCTTTCACAAGTTTACCAGAGTTCATTAAAAAGTTCCAACTTACATTTTTTACTGCTAGCTGTAATGAACTGATTATTTGGCTCCAAAAAGTGGAAAAACAAGTCACATTGACACTTAAATATGTCAAGCCATCTTTGTGAGTGATTACATTTGATAATGTATGCTGAAACACATGCAAACTGCCAGTGCATGACCCAAGTGCATAAATGCACTGAAATTATGATCTGATTGTAAATGCTCTGACATTCTCAAATTGTGGCTTTTTGCTAAGTTTAACTGTCCGCAAGTGGAAAGCCAAATTACCATTATTGTACTCCGCAAAACATCTGAGAATGATTTATTTATTTAACTTGTGTGACTTACAAGCTTAATATTGGACGATGCATTGAATGCATACCACCTGAACACAGTGCCTTCGGGAAGTATTCAGACCCCTTCACTTTTTCCACATTTTGTTACGTTACAGCCTTATTATAAAATTGATTACATTCATTTATATTCTCATCAATCTACACACAATACCCCATAATGACAAAGCAAAAACAGGTTTACAGATTTTTTTTAGCTAATTTATTAAAAATAAAAAACTGAAATATCACATTTACATATTAAATGAATTTAATCAATTTCATAATAAGGCTGTAACGTAACAAAATGTGTAAAATGTGAAGGGGTCTGAATACTTTTCCAAGGCACTGTACCAAGTAGCAGGGCTGATGCAGCTTGTTTTGTTGGTTGTGACACATCTACGTACATATATACAGCACTGATTTTTTAAAGTTATTCCCATGTTTCCCATTCTCAAAATTTGCTTTTGAGCAGTATTAACTGTACTGATTTTAGTGTTCTGAAGACTAAATTTAGAATTCTAAGTTCTGAATTGTATTGTTTTTACATGTACATTCTCCATCACTGTGGATCCCCAGCTGGTCTTATACTGTCCCTTAGCACAGCAGAGCTGTTGGGCCTGTTGGTTACTGCCAATAGTTTTCTCGATCAAACGGATCCTGTTGCTCTGCCCACAGTGTGTGATTGACAGGCAAAGAGACCAGAGTACTACCTACACAGGACTATGGAGTCCAGGGCAAAGCTGGACACCAGAGACCACTGTAATGGACTTTGATTAAAGACTGCTCCTCACCTCTACGTAAAGATATGAAAAATGGCTCATATATCATTGATGCCTGGCAGCGGTAAATCATATGTTTATGAAGATATATAACTCTATGGTGGAACCATAACAGTCCATTTATATGTCATGGTACAGCACATAGAACCTTACTTTTCCCCAGCTGAACTTTAAAACCCAGCATCATGTTCATGTTAAATGTAATCTGTGTGCACATTCAGAGAAACACAGTACTCCCGCACAACCCCACAGAACTCCCTCTCTCTCTCTCTCTCTCTCACACACACACACACACTACACACACACAATCAGCCCCACACAAGTATGTGAGGCCAAACCTTCCATGGGTTCACTGCTCACTGTAAAGCTACCAAAGGGAGATATGAAGAGAGGAGCTGCAGCAATGAGATCCATGATCTGATGAGTCGTATGCTTCTGCTGCAGATCACCAGCTGCTGTTCAGAATATTTTAGGCATTTTCACAGACACTTACCCAGCTTATTTTCTTTCACATTCTGTCCACTCTAGTGAAGCTCCTTAGACATGTGTACAACAGCACTATCCCAACTGGGAATCAAACTAGCTACCTCTAATTTGCAATGGCAGTTTCTCAATCAACTATACATACAGATAACTGCCAAAATAAAGGGAACATCAGCCATGTCACTCCGTGTAAAATGCTTAATAGGCTTTCCTTGATGAAACTGCCAACTCATGCACTAGATTGATTTTTGATTGGAGCTACTGCCCCAACAATCTCGCCCATTTTAAAGTTTTATTAAAGTGCTTTATTTACCTTGCCAATTACCTGCAGAATATTATCAGTGGAAGTCCAGAAATGTCTCGTATCCACTGTGCATCATTCTTAAACACTAGAATTCTCAGGGGCACCTTGAGCCAGGTGCTCTGAATTAATTACATTATTGAATATTTGTCTGCATAAAAAGAGGATGAACTGCTATAGAAAAAAAAGAATATCTGCTAGAGCACATTGTGTCATTATAAATGACTACAACAGTGATCATTGTTATTGTTTCCAGAAGAAAAAAGCAGCACCTCAATTAATTTAAATTGCTAATTAACTCACAGATATATATGTGTCCTTTGTTTTCACATGATGCATTATCAGTTATATTTCCACATTTATGCATTTCATAATAATATTTATTTTTTATTGCTGCTGTGCTGTTTTTGTTGATACAACACATAGAGTTTGGCAGTAGCATCACTTCACCTGTTGTCCTGTTTAGGCAGCAATAGCAGTATAATGGTCAGAGAACGGGGCTTTGAATCCAGAGTTTGCAGGTTTGATTTCCTGATACGGGGCACTGCACTACCCTTGAGCAAGGCTCTTATCCCAAATTGCTTTAGTTGATGTGCAGCTATGAAAATGGATGTTATGTAAAGGAACAAATAAATGTAAGCTGAGTAAGTTGTTCTGGACAAGAGCATCTGCTAATTTCTTAGTAATTAGTAAGTAATGCATTGCGTACATAAGGAAGAAACCGCATGATGTGTACGTATCAATTTTTTCTTAGAACTTTATGAACTGAACTTGAGTTTTCATTTATACAGATGATACTAAACAACATAACCATGGGAAATGATGTTCAGCTGACAGAGGTGCATACCACTGTTTCATAACTCTGGCTCTGACCTCATAGGCTGAGAGTGAAATGCAATATAAGCATCGCTATCTTTATTTACAATCACTTTAATGCAGCGTTACTTTACAAGTCTGCTTGTCTTGAAGATACGCAGTTAGGAAGTCACATATGCATGTGCCAGAAATCTGTTTTTTTTTACTCCTCTACCCCTGGTTAAGAACAGATATGGGCAGATTTCAATAAACATCCATATTTCATAACATGGCATTCATACATAAGGGATATTAAGTTTTGCATGTGCCCCTCAATGAGGACTGCAGATTCACCTTCATTCGTTGTGGGTGTCTTGTATATTCTCACAGGAGAACTTCAGACTCAGTGATGCTCTATAATTATCTTACCCTTGGAAAAATTTCACTGATAGAGATGGATTTGTGTGCACATGTACGTACTCATCAGAGCATCTGATTCGCCTTATTATATATATTTTTAAATTCTTGAGCTGAGTACATTACTTGTTGTACCCTCAGACAGTGTGCACTAATGCGCAGTAGTTAAAGTAATCATTCAGGTCAAACCAACAATCTGTATTCACCAGATTAAATTATATTTCCAGCTACATCACATAAGCCTTGCAACATAAACTAATTAACTGTCTCTCTCTGTGGTTGTGTGAGGTCAGGTCTTTATATAGCAGTATTTTGGATGTCTGGTTGCTGTCTGTAGTCATTCTGATGTTCCTCTGTGTTCCTCTGTCTCCTTTGCTGTTCTGATGTAGTTGACTGCTCAGCATTCTCAGCGATGCACAGCAGCTGTTACGTCCTGTCCTGATGGGTGATATACTGGGGACCATTAGGGCTATCTCAGGAACTGCCACAGGCCTATGCTTTCTTTAACTGGTTTCACTGTGGCCTTTATTTATGAGGAAAAACAGATTCTTTAGAAGAGAGTTTGAACGCCATGGTTATAGTAAATAGGTGGCTAGTCTTAATAAATGTAGCCTGTAGTCTTCACACCTGTGAAACATCCGTGTGCCTCAACATTAGTCATCATATAAGGTTTCTTTAATGAGATATATATGGCTTGAGTTCTTTATCATTTTTGCTAGAACTCAAGATGAATCAGTGGTAATGTTTTCAGTCTGATTTGTATGCACTGTATCTATGTAAAATACTAGTCTGTCACTTCCTCAGTCTTTGAACATATGCTTTGTGACATGGTGCATTCTGCCTATAGTTCCTAAAACAATAAGCAGTGGCAGTGTGCAATTACTGCTGTTAAACACTCAGTCCTGATTTAAACCCAATTTTTGAATCAGGGGAGACAACAGCAGTAAAGGCTTAAGTGTTATGTTTCCAGCTAACAATGTACAACATCCTGTTATAATTAGCCATTCAATTTTACAGAGCCTCACGCACATGCATAATTATGGAAAAAAAAAAGAATAATACAAAATATAACAGGCTTGCCAAACATTATCTGGTATTGTAAAATAACAGTGCTAACTAGTATTTGGTGCTTATTTGCTTGGGAGGGTCGATTGATGGTTAATACAGGGACAATTCAGCTAGAAACCTCGAGTTAGAATAAACCAGCCAGACTCCACCATGCATAGCTAGTTCCCATTTAATTGTACAGATCATCAATGTTTTGATGTCACTTAGTTGTGCTCTGTGTAGGTATTTATAAATGCAGCATATTTTATAAATTTATTAAAAAATGTTTTATTGGAAAACCTAAAAGTTTTTAGGTTTTCTCAATTGAAACATTTGGTTAATTTGAATGGAAAAAACCTAAAACTATATAGGTGTAACAAACAGAAGTAAAATGTTTGGTATATTCAGTGAAGCAATTTTTTGTTGAAAGTAGTCTATGCTTTGTGTGGGCATTTATAAATGCAGTATACTAAGTAATCAATAATTTGTGTTGGTAATTTATAAATGTAGTATACTGAGTAATCATTGCTTTGAGTAGGTTTTTTAAAATTATAATTGCAGTACGAAGGAAGCAATGCTCACATTTTAATAATAAAATAAAAACTGCAGGTATGCAGAAAAGTGCTGCTCCCATAAAGCAGACAGACCTTGAACTGCAAGCCCACTGTAGGGATGTGGAGATGGAGAAGGAGCCATTCAAGCATGGAAGGAAATGTCTGCTTTTACTTTAAGGTGGCCATATGGAGATGCTGATTATAATGGACTGTGGGAAGCGTACAGGTCTGCCTTCCCCAATAATATAAAAACGCTAGAAGCCTATAAATTAATTCAGTTTTATTCACTTCTTCAGACGCAGTGCAGACACAGACACCTTTTTGTACATTTTAAAGTAATAATTTTGCTCTCTTCTGTTCGGTACAGTCTTAAGGAAGAGCATGAAAAGCTGTTAGCTGGGCGATGTTCTGGTTTTGACAAACGTTATACAGAGCTGACTGGCTAAAAGCCAGGGGATTTTATAGCAGTAGCTACACTGTTGTGTATCATTTCATTTATGGACTGGCTGCTTTCCACAGTATAAAATGCATTGTACTCTAAAAAGCCATTTCAGCTGCTGAAATGGCACGTTTGGCCATGTGTACTTCTTTCCTTTTTTTTTTTTGTAGGGTAGGCTACACCCTAATGCTATATTTTTGCGTCACATATTTTCTATAATTAGAGCTTTTGAATACATTGTCGTCAAGTCATTCAATTTTCAGCTGAAGGAAAACAATGGAGTGGTGACTGAGTGATAAAAAATTTATTTGACGCCTGAAAATATATGAAGGACAAAGGCAAATAAATGTGTCCTTTTGATCGAGCTAGCTTTCACAGCACATCCCTTCCAGTTTGCCCACAAAATGAAAAAGTGGCAGGTAATATGTGTAGGTATTAAAAATGGAAAGCTGTGACTGATTGTGTTAAAATAGCATGCATGTAATCGCATGAGTTAATAGATCATTTGGATCCGAGAGAGTAGACAAGCATACACAACTCTCATTGAAATTGCTGCTGTCTCTGTTTGTCTTTTGAAAAGGTGCCCTCTCTTTTGTATATTCTCCTGGGGGAGGCGAGTTTGTATTATCTGAAGGAGAATGAACACCTGTAGGGTGCAAACACTGCTGTAGAGACAAATCCCGTTTCCTGACGGACTCCCTCCCGATTTGACAAGATAATTTGCCGTTACGCTCTGCTGAGAGCAGGAGAGGTTCTGAAGCGCATTGGACGTTTAAAAAAAAAAAAAAAAATTTATCTTCGAGTGTAACCACGGACCGGTGGAGAGCTCTGGCATACATTCCACTGAAATGCTTTCATATGAGCGCGGAGGCAAACCGACGACGTGCCCTTTTAAGGGAACGAAGGAGAGAAAAAAATCGCCTATCAGCTGGGGTGAGGGTCAGCGGTGCAGTCGTTGCAGAGAAAAGCGCTGGGTCATAGCGGCGCTCCCTCGGAGACACGCGCAGGTGGGACGGATCACCTGACACGCCCGTGACATCGGCGGCACGCTCTCCGCATTCCTGCGCCTTCCGAAGAGATCACACAAACTCCGCGGAACTTTCGCAGAGTCAGCCTGCGTTTGTCCAAGAAACAGTAGGATGCAGCCTGCCCCGTCGATGCGCGCAGAGACCACATTACGGAACAGCTCTATATATACAGAGTATAGATAACACATTTATGAAACGGTTTAAAATAAACAGCACCAGGTCCATGTTATTTTAGCCCTTACTGGAAAAAAGACTCATTGGATAAAACTAAAAATTTTACTTTGTTTAATTTGTTACACCTATATTTGTTTAGGCTTTCTCAATTGAAAACAAAATGTAGGTTCATTTGAATTGAGAAAACCTAAAAATAAAAATAGGTGTGACAAATTCAAGAAGATTTTAGGTTTATCCAATGAAACATTTATTTCAATGCGGAGTCTTGTGAGAAAAGTTACTGATGCAATTTGTTCCTCTAGTATTCTTAACTCACAGCTCAGTGAGTTGTGAAGTCAAGGGCAATGTGTTGTGTGTTTAGTGTAGGTGTCTGGTTGATTGTACTCAACCCTCCCAGACTTTTTGGAATGGCAGGGCAGTGAAATTCAGTCCATGTATCGACCCTAACACAGCTGCACACCGCCAAAACCAAATTACAAAACACCTAAATATATAAATAAACATAGTGAGCAATCATTGCTTTGAATTTAAGACCTGCTGAGAAGGCTTTTATAAGCCAGTAGGTCCAGAGAGGAATAAATGAGATTGCAATAAAAAACTGCATTTCAGAAATCAACAGTACACATCAGGGGCACGAGGCATCAACAGAACATCACTGAGGAAATGCTCAGCTGGTCCTCTTCCTTTCTGCAGCTGTAGTAAGTGTACTCATGGCCAGTTGCTAAAGTACTCATAACATGGTAACATGGCTGCATTGGGAATCTTCATTAAAAATTTAACTTTACTGGCATTTAGCTGACTCTCTCTTCTGGAGTGACTTCCATTCCACTCTTGCAAAGATCAGGGATTGAAACTCAGTAATTCCCTAGAAGGGAAGACAAGTGAGACCGCAAGTGAAAGAAGTACTGACTCTATTAGCACCTAGCCAATTACCCTATTGAACACTAAACTAATTTATTCGAACAAGAACAAAACTACCCTAGAGAGCATTAGACTACATTATTCAAACAAGAGCAAAGACCCTCAGGCTCTGAAAACAGGAGAAGAAGGTACGCCTGATCAGGTGTGAGGGCTGGTAGGAGTGCTAGAGAGGGGAGGGCTGGAAGAGCCGTGGTACAGTTAGAAGAGGTGGGAGTTCAGACTGTGTCGGAATATGGCCAATGTCTCTGCTGTTCTAACCGCCGTGGGGTTACCGCCCCAAGAACCATGTACGTTAAATTTGAAATAGCAGGCTGTAAAAATGAGTGCCATTTTTGCTGATCATGTTTAGGAATTTCTTATTGAAGCTGCTAATGTTTTGCTTTTCACTCATGGCTTGTTTTAGCAGTGGTAATTGAACTGTTTGCCTGCCATCTTTATTTTCATTTTTTCATAATGCATGTCATAATTTACTTAATACATAAAAATACCCAAGTTCTTAACTACCAGTTACGGTCTGTGTTGTGTGAGGGTACACTCTCAGTCTGATAGAAAGTAGTTGATATATACCAGGATAGGAGAGAGATGAAGCTGCCCTAGTCAACAGATGTATTTTTCCTGTTGAATATGGCATCTGAAACCCCAGGATCGCCTTAAATACCAACTCCTGCACTGCAGAGCCAGAGGCTGTCCTGGCTTTTATTTACACTTTTAAATAAACAACCAGTTTAGACCCAAGAAGCCATGTAATTAACTGTGGAACCAACTACTCAGTTAATTTATCTATTAACTGCAGAGTAACCACAGAAAAAACCAGCAGACTCTGTGGCTCTCCAAGGCCTGTGTTTAGGGCCATTGCAATGTGAATATTGTGGAAATATATATTGTGATGACAATGAGAAAACAATATATCGTGGCCCTGCTACCCAGTTCCTTTAGGAGTGTGTCTTGCCCAGCACGTTTAGGGGTGTTTCCTACCCAGCACCTTTAGGGACGTGTCTGACTCAGCACCTTTAGGGGTATTTTCTACCCAGCACCTTTAGGGGTGTTTCCTACCCTGCACCTTTAGGGACATGTCTTACCCAGCACCTTTAGGGACGTGTCTGATCCAGCACCTTTAGGGACGTGTCCGACCCAGCATCCTTAGGGGGCATGTCCTACCCTAGTATTTTTTTGTTGATATTACCACGGAATTCACTGATATTACTTTAAAAAGACTTAATCTCTCTGTTTTCAACAACAGTTTAAATTTAGGACACGTTCATGTTGATGTTAATTATCTGGAAAGGAAAATAAAATCTTATTTTTGAGAGAAATTCTGCCTTTTATGAAGTCATCTCTTAAATAACCTGTACCTGTCTGGAAATTAAGAAGATTGCAATTATGGCAGACTGGTTTCTGTCTTTAAGATTCCATTTGCTCTTGTCGTGTAGTTAAATATCTTGGTGTGGCTCAAAATGTCATTTCAGGATGCACCATGCTTCCATTACAGGTAATTTCATATATACAGCAAAACTGTGATGATACATTTCGTAATCCTGGTTGGCTTGACATTGTCATCCTATAAGAAACCACACATTCCTAACAGCCCCTGTCTGCGTGAGACCCTGTGGAGAATTCTGTATGTTGGCATTTCATTGGAAATGGGACATGTCATGGAACACAGCGCATGATTAATTTGCTCACTCTGTTCCGAGACTAATGTCAGCCTAGACATCCGCTAACATGACAACATTTAATATTTGATTAATGGCCATGTCAAAATGTGTTATTTGAGAAGAAAAGATCTTATTGGTTGATAACTGAACAGTAGCCTTTAGCGCTGCTCTCCATCCCTGTATGCCTGGTTGTCCTTTGTTTGCTCAGCTGCGATCCACTTAACTGAAATTTGTGTAACTAATGGCTTGTGAAAAGTAAACATATACAGCACTGTCTCAGGATTGTAATTACATTTCTCACAATGCGGAGGAATTTGCCAACACGACGCCCTGCACATCATTTGTGTACAGTGAACTATTATGGGAGATATCCCACTTCAATTTTCACTCATTACGTTTCCCACAAATGCCTTTAATATCAGGATATTAATTATGAGAAGCACCAGTAAAGTGAAATAGCAGACCAGCTCCCAATGAGAGTGTTGATTTATTAAGCTTTAGTGATGTTAAGATGAGGCAATGATAGAAGAAACAAAGCTCTATTATCACCTGTGGTCTCCATCACTGGCTCAGCCATTGTGGTCACCAGGGTTACTGGGACATAGACATCTTATTGGCTGATATCTAGATATCTGTCTTATTCTAGACAGGTACCATGTTAATTATCGGTCCGTGCAGCCAAATAAGCAGGTAGCTACAAATGCTGGGGCATGGTTTGGTCACTCTATTTCCTTAAATTCAACTATTCCTTCCTCTTCATCCACACTAAAATATTTTGTTGAGATGCACTTGGTTTAGGACGATATCTGCCAATCAACCGCTCTGTTACTACAACTAACACTTAGACCTGGGCTCTTCTGAAAGATCTGTGGGGACAGGGTTGATACCAGTCCCTCCATGTGTGGAAGGAGAGGGCCTCTCGATTTAAGAATTTAAAAGCACGCACATCTGAATAAAACCACTTGTACGTCCGTCTCATGTCTTTCATTAGAGCTGGCAGGGGTGTCAGTGGGCCAGATGGCTTCTCTCTAATGGAGTCATTCTCTGCCAGCCTGAAAACCATTAAAAGCTTCAGTTGAAGACCAAATAAAAAGTAAAGGACTGCTAGTCTTGTCAAATCTAATTTGGAGTCTTCTTTCCAGCAGGAAAATCTACAACAAAGAAAATATCCACGCCAATATGTATTGTTTGCATACACAAATTAAGCATAGTATTCAAACAGTTTCAAATTAAGAAATACCTTTCAATTAAACTTGCATATAAGATACTATTACAGCTATTAACTGCACCCTATAAGACAATGTTTTAAATGACCTTTCTCGCACCTTAGTGTTCTCTGTGTGTGTATTAATTCTACATTTCCCCGCCACAATAATCACATCTTAAAGTATGAATGTCCCTTGTATGATTATGACTTGAACATCTAATGTATACAAAAGGAGACCTATTTTCCTGACCCATTTGCAAACAATTAAGGAACAACTGACCATGATTTACATCCCAGGTAATCACTTTATCATTGAATTATTGGAGGGAATGCACAGCAAGCACTGTATGATGAGGAATGACTTCTCGGAAGATTGTTTTCTGAATGTGATCAATTACACCCCACCCCCCTAAGTTATGCTTCACCATTTTCAGCCACTGTTAATAAGGCCAGTCAGAGTAGCCGGTCTTTCTCAGGGGGCTCAACATGTATTTCAACATGTATGTTGGCTTTCTCGTTAATATGATGTATTTTTTTTTAAAAGTTTGTTATATTGCTGCAATTTTGTGTCTCCAGTCAGAAATGTTGTAAGTATTCGAATATATTGAGTCCAACTCGTGTCATTCATGTAAGTATGATATGACAAAATCTGGCAATGTCTTAAGCAGAATGCTTTTCTCGACACAATACACACATGTATTTAGTACATGAATTTAATTAGTTGTGCCTGGAAATTAGCTGCGAGTTCATCGGGGGAAGTCTGTCCCATGACTCATTACTGTTGAGTACGTTTCAGATTTACTGATAACCAGATACAGCCAGTTAAACCCTTCTGCACACCAATATATAGATATACACCTAGCTACTTCCATACATAGCCAGCCATACCCATATACAGCCACTTACATGCATATGCACCCAGTTACACTCATATACACCCCATTATACCCATGTACACCCAGATATACCCATACAGTATATGCCCAGTCACACCCAAATACACCTCACTATATACATATACATCCAGTTACACCAATATAAACCCCAGTATACCTATATACAGCCAGTTACACCTGTGTACACCCCACTATACCCTTATACACCCAATTACACCAATATGAACCTAGTTACACATATATACACCCACTATACCCATATACAACCAGTTACACCCACATACACCTAGCTGTACCCATATGAATCCAGCTACAGCCTCATACACCCACCTGCATGTGACATCTATACACGGTCACATGTGCAAGCGTGGACCCACACACACACACACACACACACACTGTGGGTATGTCTAAGGATTTTCCAGTTCATTGGACACTGCTGCCTGTATACAATACATTTTTTACTTGGCTTTGAGTTCTCAATATTAAATGAATAAGAATTTATATAATCATAAGAGGATTTATGCACTTTACTATATTTTAGGATAATCAGAAACCATGGAATAATATGCTGCAGTAAAGGAAATAGTAAATAAATACATGTCCTGTCTCAGGAATGATTCATACTACTTTCTGTCCTTTCACAATGATTACTTACAAACTTACAAAAGGCCTTTGAATTTCAGTGAATCTGAATTTCTAAAGGCATTGCTGCTGTTCATACAATAGAAAAATGGCTGCATTACTTCAGATTGATGAGCTTTCCCTTAAATGCCACGCATTATTTATTCATCCTGCATATACAATATGGCCCTCTCGCATGCTGTTACCAAAGACAGTGGGACATCACAAGAGGCCCGGCGAGACGCAAAATCAGCTGACTGCTCATTACACCTGGGGAACTGCAATTTTCCTTTGGAACGGAGAGGGGCCCAAGGACTGGACAGAAAGCCCTGGGGCACATGGTAAGTACTTAAAAAAATATATATATTAGTCCTAAAATTCCTAAAAATGTTGTCCAGATCAATAGGAGAGTTTGTTTTTCTCCCCTAGAGGGCAGTGTTCAATTCCTTTACTCTGAAACTCGTATTTCATTTAAAATAAAAATGTAGATATTGGATATTTACATTATTAAGGTCGATACGTGCTTACTTGGGACACATTGAGGTATTTGTGATTTCCTTTCAGTCAGCTGCCAATTATGACATTGAGGACAAGGTGTGTGGATTCCTTAGCCAATCAGTCCTAAATAGACCGGTCTTGAGAACACCCAGAAAACCAGAAGACACTGCAGCCCTCCAGGACTTGTGCCCTAGATCACCTGGAGGTGGAGAATTCAGTCAACAGAAACCTTTTTTTTTACAGTAGACTAAAATAAATAAATGTTAAAGCGTCGTTGAATAATACTCCTTACTAATTTGAGTTTCATTTAATTTCCTTTCGTCCGGTAATTTAAGGAAAAGCCAACGCATTTACTACAGAGGATGATTACTGATGTAATTAAGCCGTAGGCCTAATAGTTTTAACATGATCCCCCCATTCATTCAATAGGTTCGTTTAATAATTAGCGGAGTTTGACATTTTATAAACTGACTCTCATCATTGTTTTCAACTCCAACTCCAACTCCAACTCCAAGTGTGTCAGTTTACCACTGATCGTTGTATTTAAAAATGTTATATTTCTGAATAATGTGTCCTCTGATTGAACCCCACCGCCCCCTTCAGAATTTATAATTATTCTACCGCCTTTGATCACGATATTTTGCTTGATATTTTGACAACAAATTAATACACACATTTTAGCATAGCTTCGTAAATATGCAAATATTTTTCATCACGTATATTTCAAAAGAATAATAAAGATACAGCTTACCAGTTTATTATTTAATCGCAAATAAAATCCACTATTTTGCTTTTTGCCTAAACGACTTTCGCTTGATGCGCCAATTCTAATTAGCCTGTAAACTCACCTCACTTAAAATGGACTCATAGCCTACATTCCATGGAGGATTAGGCCTACTAGCCAATTCATATTTGTTAAATAAATAAATCAGTCGGTCAGTCAATAAATCACGAAGTCAATCGATTGATCAATCAATAAACCAGTTTAGTCAGGACAGTTTTATTCAAAATAGTGCAAACAATTTTTGCTCAGATATTTTTTTTCAGAAAGCAACACGGATAAGATATAATAATAATAATAATAATAGTAATAGAACTTCCCATTGATGTATTATCACTACTAGAAACTGCTTCCGCGCGCATACTGCTTCACGTTGTCAATGGAAAATGAGAATACTAAAATAATGATTGGTAGGATACTCCTCGGCATCAACATAATGGTATTTTTCAACTAAAAGTTCGATACCATCCCTGTCCAACTCCGTCGAATAACGTAGACTGCATGCGAGTTAACCAGCTCTTTTGCCTACTTGACGGGTGTGCCACCTGCCACTGCGTCAGTAGTCACCTTGGCCAATCGCGTCCACGCAACCGGAGAAACATTTTCCCAGCGCACTTGGAAATTCCAGAGGTTCCGTGATTATTGATTGGAAGGAAACATCTCACCAGTGAACAACTGGTTGCAGTGCGGGGACACCACTGACAGCACTTTTGACGAAAGACTACCCGAATCTGAGCGCATTTGGCACTGACCCACGGCTCCAAGTGGATCTCCCTAACAAACGTGGACTGTTTCGACATAACAGACGTTTTATTTGCAATTGCAACTGTTCCACGCTCTACTCATTCAATTTGGTTGGACCGCATATTGGTGAGCAAGCACTGCTACTTGAAGCGAACCATGTTTTAACTTTGTGTGTGAGCTTTCAGACAAAATGCCAATTACGTGGTAGTCATTAAGCATGCATTTACCAGTTTATAATTTTGAAACGAAAGACCGTCATTCACGACTTAATATATACTCAAACAGTTGCATATGTCGAGACATGCCAAATCAATATATTGTCTGTTAATTTCAAATGTTACATGTGGTGGTCCTCTATGCGTCTACTGGGCTAATATTTCCCAGAGCAGCAAGATAGATGAAATATAGAAGGACAAGACAAAACAGTCGGTAATGTTTAATGTTATTTGCCTGCTTATATTTCCGGCGGGGTCTTACCCGTTTTTATCTTGGCTATTTCCTCCGAAGTTTCGTTAACAAGTGGACACGCTCATATTGTCTGGTTTCATAGCTACGCATGTTGCTCGATCCTTATCTGCCAAATATTTTTTTGAAATCCTTGCACTATGGCTTGTATAATGCACTGCGCTCCTTCGTTTCCTCAAAAGGTAGTCACTGCTTACTGCTGTGCGAAGCGGAGCTACAGCGATTGGACAAGATAAATGAGGCAGACAGTGGGGAAAAATGTTTTTGTCAAACTAAGTATGTTATTAATAAATTTAGTGATAAAGTAATACATATTCAATCATCTGGACAACTATATCCGAACCGCGTCATTTACTTTCAAAGTAATCAATTAGTTTTGTTATCGATTCCAGGCAGGCGTTCGGCTGCAATTGATGGGTGACGAGACGAAAAATTGTCCTTACATGGTGAATGCGCTTGCAGGATTTCGCGTTTGGGACGGCTGACTTCAAAGCTCTCAAGAGGAAAGGCACGGAAATGCGTGCTTACTTTTGATATTAAATGATGCGATGTGGCAAGACCATGATTAAAGAACACACAGACCCACACTCAGAGATTGAGAGAGAGAGACAGAGAGAGAGAGAGAGTTGAAAAGCACAAGGCTAATTGAAACAAGCTAATTGTTCAGTAATGCAGTCATGAAGTCCTTAAGTTTGTGACTACCATCCCTTCGTTTGCTCATATTAGCGTTACTCCATGATCTACTGTTTATTGTAACTTATAAATTCATCAGGACGTATTGGTACGCAAATGTAGCCTGACAATAGCCTAACTCTGATTCAGACACACGGGGTTGAGCCAGTGGAATTGAAATTTTATTTATTTATTTATTTATTTATTTATTCATTCATTTATTTATTTATTTACCTGCCCTACTTACTTACCTAGCTACTTAGTGGCATTAGCTAGCAATGGTAGGCAGATGGGCCATAGGTTTACTGCGAGATATTGTGTTTCCAGCGAGATAACTACATTACCACGGTTCTTCTTTGTTTTTCTATATTTAATCCATTTTCACTGTGGTGGATAAAGGCTTGAACCCGGAGATAACAGAATTATTCATTTGATATGAATTCAAAGACGTGGGAAATAGCGATTAGTGTGGGCAAAGGTGTTACATTAAGAGTAATTTTCTTACTGTCACTAATGTGGGCGCAAGTGTATTTGGGGTTTTTGATGACCTCATCTGACAGCACAAACAAAGGCTTATCATCGGTGACATTTAAACTCGCGTGTGTTTTCAGTGCATTGCTAGAACACGAATCTTGGCTTTGGTGTGGGCTGCACCGGCACTCATCTGCACAATCGGAAGAGATTGTGGATGTTTGAACGTCACTGGCCCATCTTGATTCTCCTCGGAAAGTGTGTATGGCTTGGTTCCAGGCTTGGTTATCCGTTTGGTTATCAGTTCACCCTGACTGTCTTCATTGGACTAAAAATGCAGTGTCCACAGTGGTGAACATTCTCAAAGACTGTCAGAAGTTGCAAGTTCAGCATGCAATCAGTATAACACTATGGAGGATAAGGTTAGTGTTAGGGTCAACTTTAAGAGACACATTAATACAAACAGATTTAAGTGAATACAACAACTTGGGTGACTTGCAGAATATGAACTTTGTAGAAATGTTCATTTCTTCCATTGACTATGCACCTTTTTATTTAAAAAAAAAAAGTGAATAAAAATGGAAAAATTCACTCTATGCACAAGGGCTGTGACGGGTTAATTTAATTATACATGAAAAGCAAAGCTCGGGTGTTTGGCAAGTTTCAGCGTACCTGATTTATAGGGTCCACTCACTCAGCCAGCCTAAGAGGGGGCTCAGAGGTCAGAATATCTGTGAGACTGGAGGCATTTGTTATATCACAGTGTCGTAGATGAGAGTGGAGACGCATCTATTCGTGCCTGTGCCGTTTGCTGAAATCCCTCCTGCACCTGCCAACTGCCGGAGCCCTGGCAGAAGGCATCAGTTGGATTTCATGAAGCAGTAATGATTGACAGGCCTTTGGTGTGAACCTGCATCTCGAGGTGTCTCCACTGAAGGTGATCTTCATGGATGTTGTCACTGTAAGCCCTCCTGTTTTATTCATGCATAAAACTGGCTAAATGAGCCCAAGGGTTAGAGTGTGCGGGGCTAGCAGTCGATTTGGTGCTTTCTGCATCCTTAGCGGTTCCTTTCCTTTGCCTTCTGTGACTGTATGATTTGATAGAACCAAAATTGCGTCTTTTGCAGAAATATTATACTATAATTTGTTCATTATAGATCAAAACTAACACAAATTAAAAGAATATAATTACTTGTTAATGATTTGCTAATTTTATTGCCAGTTAGGTTTACTTAAAAATAATGTGGTATTTATGTTATGTAGGAAAGCTGAAATGATCACTGACTGTCATAATAATAATAATAATAATTAATATTATCAATGCAGTATTTTGCAGTTGGTGGGGGGGCTGGGAGGAGGGGGCAAGTCCTGGAGTAGCATGCATATTTTGTATGACAAAGCTACATTTTGGACAAAAAGGTAATCTTATAAAATTGAACTGACATAATTCAAGGCGTTGCTTTTCTTGAATGAGAACCATTTCTCTTCTGAGAACTCACTAAAGATATGATGACAGGGCCCTCTACCAAAGGAACTGTTCATTATTGGTTATCTTTCTGTTTAAGCTGTTAATAAATTACACTAAAGTATGAGCATAGAACTAATTTCTCTAAAAAAAAATAAAGGTGTGTGTGCACCAATGGCTTCAAATAAATTAACAATAGATTTAATTGTTCTGTTGACTGTTTATGACATGCATATTTCGTATGTTACATTACAATTAAAATAGTTCAAGTTTTTTAAATACAAAAGAGAGAGTCTTATACTCAAGAGTACTAGTGAGTCCATACTGTGACATAACATAAATATGAAAACCCAATCTTAAAACAGCTAAACTTGAAAAATGTTCCTTTTGGGAGTTGATTAAATAAGAGAGACAGTTTGAAAGATTCCCTTCAATGAACAGTCTGAACATAGCAATAACATTTCTGAAATGTGATTACATTTTTAGGGGAATCTCTCGAGGTGGTCTGCAGCTGATAGCAATACTTTGCCTGTCTTCAAATTTTACTTTCGTTGTCCTGAGAAAGTAAATTGCTCCTTTGAAAACACCCCCCCAGCTGTTTCTCTTATGTTTTCACTGCAGACTCCCATAGAGCTCCACTGTGCCAAATTTCAGGCCAGTAAGTCACTCGCATGCAGTGACTTCAGGGGCTTCTAGGAGGATGGAATGAAGATGTGGAGATTAGAAAGTTAACTTTAGAATATGGGAAGATTCCATATTTCATATTTACATGATATACACTGCTAAGGAACCAGAGGCCCAAACTCTGGTGTTCTCGGGTATTTTGATTGTTAGCTGCCTTATTTTGCCGTGTGCTTGGCATTGCACCTTCAGAACTCCATTCTCTGTCTAATGTTCCGACTGCCTCTTGCAAGTGCAAATGCAGTTTACTATACGCTGCTCCACAGTGCTCAGCTTTAAATAACAAACATAATGTTATGCAATTGAAAAGTGTGCTTATGAAAAAGACTGAATGTGTTTCTCACACTTGAAAGTCACACACACAGAATTCTGTGCTGGCGGTTGCTATGAGACAGAATCTGACTTTCCTTAAAAACTCCCAAAGTACACATTACCCTTTTAGAATTAGCAATTGAAATGACCGTAAACACAGAACCTTTAAGTTGTGACAAAAGCCATGACATTTATTTGCCATTTGACTTTGGGGAAACAGTTAATTACATGGCTTTTGTCACAACTTGATATGCAAATCATGTAGGTCAAAGGGGGCATTTTTAGCCTTTGCTTGTAAGGACTTATTCTTACTTTTCTGTCCTCATTTGAATGTTAATTATATAGCATACATAACATTATATATATACTTAATTTGTTATTTAAATTAGTTGTATTTTGTCACAAATAAAACAAAATAAAAAAAGTGCAAGAAAGAAATTCAGTTTTTTCTTGATAAATTACATATCATTAGGTAGATGTCTTTATTATTTAGTTGTTTTATGATATTTTAAATGTGGTTTTTTCAACTTTTAAAAGAAAGAATAAAATATTTTAAAAAACATAATTTGAGTCTGGCCTGCATACGGAGGTGTTATTAGGTTGTTAGCGTCTTATTATTCTAGTGCTCGTCTTACCTTTCAGAAGAGCTGCGTTTATGAAGTGTGCGCTTCAGTTGTATTACATGTTGTACCTGTCATAAGACTGGGTGTCAGGTTTGCTGAAAAGGTAGTTATGTCCAGACTTTATTTTTTAATGCTTTCATGCATTTAAGGCTTCTCTCTTCAGAAGAAATCAAGGCGAACTGATGCAAACGCACACCCACATTTGCTAAACTGAGTATGATGAGTTGACTTCAATAGGCAGTTCTTGCAAAGGTTAGGCCTGTTCTTTTGCTTGTTACAGTTTGATCTTTTATATTCTTGTGGCATCATGCAAATGTGTTCACCTATGCTCTTTCTCCGACTACATCATTAAAGCTGGGATCTGACTGTATTTGTTAGTTGGAGCCTCTCTTTGGTCATAAGGCAGGTGTAGATAATGGGATGTTGGAATGACTTTAATGCAAGATGTTCTTTGACAGGTTATGGAACCTGTTGTAGTATATCAGTTACGGTAGATGTTTGGGACCCCATCTTACAGGTATGCTCGTTCCATCTTGTGCAGGGAAGGTGCCCTTTGATACAGAGGTTATTGTATTACATTGAGTCATTTCGCAGGTGTGCTTTTCCGTAGTGACTTACACGGGTAACGTTTTTTACATACTGTACAGTACATTTATACAGCTGAATATTTATGTATGTGATTCAGGTCAATTCCCTTGCTCAAAGGCACAACAGCAGTGATACAACTGGTAATCGAATGTGCAACCCTTGAGTTATAAGCTGTTGCCTTGACTTCATTGGTCGGGTTACAGACTGATTATTGACTAACAGATCAATTGTGAGCATCTCAATTGCCGTTCAAGCTTGTCTGAACCTGTCTGTAGCATTGCTGACTCCGACAGCATTTACTTCCTCAAACAAAGCTGTCTGGTGGGCATATGAGTGATGACGTGTGTGGACACGGCTTGTTAAATCCCTGTAACTGCATGGAGAAAGCAGCATATTGCAAGGCAATGAGGTAGTTCCAGCAAAAGCCATATCACTCTCCGTGATTTACTGGCCTGTTCAATATTATTTGTAAGCTGAACATTCTATAAAGTAACACTGCCTGTGCTGAAACTCCACCCCTTTCAGTGAGCATCAGTTTATGGTCACCTGGCCTGTGGGCCTGGATGTGGCTGTTTATTTTGGTTAAGACAGGCTGCTGATAGCACAGCGCAGCGGAGACTTTGGTTGAGATTGGTGTACAGATAATAACCTTAAGCTTTGGAGCTCGATCTGCTACTCCCTTTGGATTGAAACAGCCTCAGACTAGAACGCCTGCAGAGAGGACAAGCTGAAGACCTGAGGTTTACAGAGAGAAGGAGAAAGCAGTAAAGTGGGCAGATGGTTTGGTAAGATATTGGACAGCCTGGTAGGCTCTGACAGGTCTTTCTGTCTTTGGAGGTCATTAGCACTTTAAACGAGTCTCCTCAGCGCGACTGTAATATGGCTCTTGATGGCCGTTTTAATTTGATTAATTGCTTGAGGCGTCCACTCGCCGATTGCTTTGCCAAACAGGAAGCACGGCTGATGTCATGGTAGCATGCTCTGTATTTTATTTTTTTACTCTATCCTTAAATGGCCACTGTGTTGTATTCAGGCTGTTGGCTTTCAAAGGATAGCTGATTGTGAATGCAATATTTGAAGTGTAAATGTTTCTTATTTAACATGCTCCACCATTCTCCGAGATACCCATTTAATCCCCATCTTGTAGTTCACTGGGTTTTTAGCAGATCTCTGTTTGTTTTTGCCAGCAGTGTGATAACACAGTGTACATACAACCGAGCAGTGCGGCACATTAGAAACGAGTTGTTTCGTTCTCTCCTTTCCTGGACAGAATGAAAGAGGCTGGGAATGCAGTCTGGTGTGTGTTCTGTGAGGTATTTTTTTCCCCAGGCTGGTTCTGCCATGTTTGAGGAGCGGAAGTGTGATAACGTGTGATAGAGGAGGAAACGGGGGTACGGGTGTTCCTGAAAAGGGCTGCTCGTCTGGGGCGGTTCAGTGCTGCAGATGTGAGAGGGCTGCATCGGGGCTCACACACAGTAAAGGGGGATAATCCCGGCCTGTGATTCTGTCAGGAGGCCCAGATAAAGCACAACTCTCAGCACCTGGGACCCAGGAGACGCTCCCCACAGAGAGGACGTGATTGGATTACTGCCAGTGTTTCATGCCCAGTGGTCTTATGAAAAGCAGGTATCATATGCCGGCATGCCCGTCTTATCCTCGTGCCACGTTTAATCGACACCAAGACGGGGGTAAAAGCCAATTTAATAACATTCGTTTCTGATCTAATGTGATGGTGAAATCCCTTCCCTGCACTGTGCGAGGCCGGTATGAGTCGATGGGGTGCCTGTGGCGATTTATGTTTCCCGCGGTAGGAGCCTGCGGAGTTTGGAGAGTGTGTGAATTTGTGAAGTCTCTCCTCGCTCTCCTCTCTGCGGTTCATGAAAATGAATCAGTCTTGAAACACCTCTGTCTGTACAGAGGAAGGGGAAGCCACTGAGATGTCCTCAGGACAGGATGTTGAGAAGACGCTAAGAAGTCAAGCAGGACAGTAGACGGGTCACGTTCAGCGAGAGACTAGACTGGTGTTCTCAGAGACTCATTCATACACATATACATATGGGAACTCATTTTTGGTTTTTTGCTCTTGGATTATGAAAGATTCAGCTCACAAAACATTAACCAATGGTTTAAAAAATGTTTTCACCTAATGTGGATTTTATAAGACATCTGTTCTTTGTGCTTTTTGTAAATGTTTGGTTATTTTTTCTCGCCCTCCTGCATCTGAAGCACACAGAGTGCATTCCTCTCTGTACAGCTGTCCTCACTGAGGCCTGTCAGATTTCAGACCACAAAATATCCGTTTTTTTTGTTTGGCTTTGTGAGTCATTCCATCAAGATGACTTACTATTCTGTCCACGGAGTGATGTTGCAGAAACCATCGAATATTTAAAACATGCTTTGCTTTCACATTTCTTACCTGAATTAAATGTGTATGAGATTTACTGCATTTCAGACAAATCCAAGGTGGTCTTGTATACTGCTGAATTAGTATTACTTATTATTATTATTGCTTATTGCCCTATTCTTATGTTCCTGTTTAGAAAATAAAAATAAAAACTTTAAAAGGCAATATATGGTACTGAGAACAGAAAATAAGAGAGCATTGTGTCAAACAAAAGAAAATGGAGGAAATTTTAATCATTTGATTTGCATGCTGCAGCATGCTTGACATACTGAACTATTTTGTATTTCTGTTCATTTCTTTAGCAAAAAGACTATTATAATAATCCTACCACAACTTTCACATACCACACCACACTCTGATAAACAGTTGCCCAAGAAATGATATGACTGAACATACCCAACATTCAGGAGCATTTGCATGTTCATGTGGGTTATGATTCATAACGAAATTATCCATTAAGCTGCAGTTGGAAGATGACTGTGGCTCACATTGGCAATGAAAACAGCCACAGAACTTCCCTTGTGGGGACTGCACACTAAGGGTCAATGCAGTCGATTGCCTCAGCCATGAAACAAATCATAAAGCATATTATTAGGCAGTCAGAAGTAATCTCAGACATGCTGGAGCATAGCACAGACACATTTCCTCTGAGTGTGTTTGTCAGACGGGTTAATGGAATATTATGGAAGTAAGCTTGACCCGTGTCACACTTTCTGTCATCCTTATTTTTACCATTTTTATTAACCGCTTCCATGTAAATTGCATATAGTAGAGAACTCACATACTGCAGTGGATCCTGGGAAGGAACTGTGCCAAGGTTGTTATTGGGCAGGATTAGATTTGCTCTGGACGAGAGCATCTCTTATTGTAAATATAAGATTGTGTTGGCCCTTTGATACACTCTGATGGTGAATGTATCATGCTATGATCTAACCCCAGTCCACAGAACAAAGATCTGTGTCTAGTGTAGAGAAGCAAAAAGAAACATATAAACCTGTTCCTTTTGGGAAGGTAGCTGGGAGTGGATGCTTCAGTAGTAAAATCTATATTTACAGTGTGTTGTTAATTAATGAGAATGGCAAGTTGTGGTTTATGCTAATTAACAGATTGTAAAACCAAACCCTTGACCCTTCCTCAACACCACCAAATACAAAATATAACCTACTTCACCTAGTCCCAGTAACTATTTTACCTGATTATAATAGCGTAGGTTGTGTAACAGTTTTTAAGTCAATTGGTTCAAAAAGTACTTCCCCATAGTTATATGCCTGGGTGCAAGTATAATTACATTTGTATGCAGCCTAACTGATATGAGAAGTCTGGCTAATACCTTTAGCGTGTTCTGCATTTGTTTGTTTAGCAGGCACCTTCACCCAGCATGACTTGCAAAGGGCTGAGTGCTTACCAAAGCAGTTTGTGTTAATGACCTTGCTCAAGGGTATGACAGAGGAGCTCCTGGGACCGGAGCCTGAAACTCATTCCCAATTCACAGCCCAGCAGAGCACGCTGTGTCCCCCACCCCTCAGTCACTGCCCCGTTACGAGCCAGACAGCTGAGCTGTGAGGAAGGACACGCAAGCTTCACTCTCACTCCCGAAAACTTCAGCGCTCCGACAACTACTGCATTAATCATTCGGTGCCCGATGGTGCTTCAAAGTTGTAACGTTTCTAAATGGACCGAGTAATTTGAGCGTGGCTGCTAGGAGCGAAGCGTACCGGTTCTGCGTTGTGTTATGGCCTGGGGTGGGTGGTCTAATTGCCAGGTCGTTGCCGGGGTTACTAATTGCACTTAAAGATGAGAGTGACTTCAAAGCCGAAGTGCACCAGTAGAACAGGTGGGATATGAGTAATGCCTTAGACATGTACTGAGGCATATTTTCTGATGTTTATAATTTCCCTGCCATAGTGTTTCCCATGTTTTAATTAAAACCTCAAAAGAGCTGCTGGTGTAAATATTATTTTCTGTCATGTTATTCCTGTGAGTGAGTGTGGCGGTGTAGTGTAGTCCTTAGGGAAGTGGGCTTGACCTCAGAAGGTTGTGGGTTCAATTCCCAGGTAGGGAGCTGATGTTGTGCCTTTGAGCAAGGTGCTTAACCTGAACTGCCCCAGTAAATAACCAGCTGGATAAATTGATTGTTTGTTTTAAAAAATATAATCTGTGTATGTCACTCAGGACAGAAGTGCCAGCTAAATGCGCCAGCGTAATACAATGTAATAAACTCTTCATCCAAGGTCACTTCCTATATCCAGTAGGGAGTGGACACACCTGTAAGAACTACTTCAGGTGTGAAACTAAGTTCCCTTGAGAAATTACTTCAGTAAGCTCTGCTTTGTCAGTTGACCCCAATTTCCCATAACATAATTGTTTATTGCTATGCAGGGACATTGGTCTGCCTCAATGTTAAATTGGCTTCAATCGTAAAATTTTGTTCCTCGTATTTTTTTATCATCCTTAATTTGATATTGGTGTTTTTGGGACATAGCTGTGCCACCCACTGCGGCGCAGAGAGCAAAAGTGAGAGTGTACACGACTCGCGTGGGAGCCAAAGGCTGACCACACTGGCGTGTCAAAGGGCTAGCGCCAGTCAACATGTTAGCGGCTGCCTCCATGCGTAGAGCGACTGAGCTAAACAACTCATTTCCAGCTGTAAACCTTGACAGGTCAAAGCATTTGAATTACAGTGTTCAAACTGAATCTTTTCTGCAATGCTGTAGTGTGAAACACACACCCTTGCCTGAAACTGATCTGAGATCAATCTGGTTTGAAGGTCTGGTTGGTACCTTGTTGGTTTTCCATATGAATGCGCTATACAGGACATGCAGAGAATTCATATTTCCAATATCAATATCATGTTAATATTCATATTCTGTAACCTGACTTTGCTTTGGGTAGGTGGTTCTGCATCATTATAACTCATAAATGCTGCATTAAATCATGCATTCTTCATGTATTTGGTACATTTATTTTTCATTTCTTTCATATGCATTATCCAGGGTGACTAACATGCTGCAGTGTCCCGGGGTTCACTGGCAGTCCAGCTGCAGTAAGTACTGAAATAGAATTGAAATAAGCAGATTGTGTTTTGGCACACAGGCGGCAGTGCAGCTTACAGAGCTTGTCTTAGCACTTGGAGTTCAGAAGAGAGGAACTGCTGTTGTGCTCATGCGCAAGTCCTTTAAACCTCAAGTGCTTCTGTAAATATACAGTGCAGGGCATGCACGCCATGTAAATCACCCTGCGTAGAGGGAAGTGCTCAGCGGTGCTCAGTGGAAGAATACTAATTAACTTTGGAAATATGCTGTGCTAAATAATAATACGGTCCGAAGTCGTTAGTCACTTTTGCTGAAGGTACTGGCTTGTAGCGGTGCCAGATCAGAGGTGTGGGGCAGTCACTGGCTTGAGGCAGTTGCATCTTTGGTCGTTGGTTTGGGGTAGTCCCCGGTTTGTTGTTATTGGACAGAGGAGGTGTCAATTAGCAGACAAAGGGGAATAAATTAGCATCTATTAACTACTCACTTCAAAGCTCAATGTAAGCTATTCCTATTTGAAAAGTAAAACATTTTATGTGAATTATACTTCATTCTTAATTCAATAAACAATTGACGGCTGTAGGTCTCAATTATAATGTTCTCCTGTAGAACAACTGCCTTCTTTGACATCAAAGAAATGTAACACTTTCATACCACTAGTACATGGACAACAGGCCCATGTTCGTTTCACATTTATTTCTCTCTGCTACTCAGACTCATTTTGGCTGTATTCAGAGCTCAGTGTATTTTACAGTGTTTCTTTCCTTCAACTCTTTAAATGATGCAATCAGAAGGTCATCCTCACAATACTCTACTCTGAAAGAGCAAAAAAGAGACTTCTGACAATAAATTGAGAGGAAGTTGGCAGGTTTTAAAATCAACTTTCCAAGCTGTTATCTGAGACAAATTTACCTTTGTTAGCTTGACCTTCCGTGCTCACATTCTTATGACACGCTGTAATTCTGTCCAAAAAAATGGGATTTCATTTCTACCTGCGGCCTTTTTGTTCTCTTGTAATACCAAAACATTTAAAATCTTTCATGCAGTCCAAGGAAGTGGACATCAATTCACTGAAAATCTCGGACATAATCATTCAATAGCATCTTTGGCTAGCATTCTCTCATTGTTGTCTTAGCAGCAGACCTGTAAACATTGTCCTGCATTTAGTGTAGATTTTAGGGCTGGGCGATATACCACAATGATAATTATTTCGTGGAATAACGTTCTTGGCAGCATATGGTGTATTTCGTTTTTTTTTTTTCCTGGAAGCATTTCACACGACTTCTGAAATCACCAAAACTGGTTTACCAAACTGACTTTGTGTAGGCAGTTTTTAAGCACAATTGTTGATCGAATGCAGGCCATTGTTGTTTTGTAATTTCCGTGCTCATCTCAGACCAGTTAGTCCTGTTTGCTCATGATGGCTGAGGCTGGGATGTAGATGGGGGTAAACCTGATCCTGGGTCAGTACTCCTCGCCAGAAACACGTGGTGAACACAGGCCCACGT
Organism: Anguilla anguilla; assembly: GCF_013347855.1. Lineage (NCBI taxonomy): Eukaryota > Metazoa > Chordata > Actinopteri > Anguilliformes > Anguillidae > Anguilla > Anguilla anguilla. Next base: position 20,231,936 of record NC_049218.1, on the reverse strand, counting down.
CACTGAGGTTTGTGGCACTTTATAATCAGGGAATTCCACAATTTAACTGTGGCGTGCTGATTTGAACAACCACAGAAAAACCAGACTGACGGCATTTTATTGTAAGTCAAAGTTAAGGACAAATGAAAAGACAGACTGCCTGTCTTGTTGCTTTTCATTTTAAAGATCAGTAGCCTTAGACACTCATTACTCAGGGGTTGCGGTTGTAAGAGTGTGACTAACTTCTGAGCCCTTTCAGTGTGGTTTCCCTCTAGCAGACAAGGATCAGTGAGGGTCCAGCAAGCAGTGCTGGGAGTTGGGAGGCCAAGCAACCTCGGTCCTGCAGTGCCTGATCTGTTTCTGGTTTTTCTTTCAGCCAGGCTTGATGGTACTGTCAATTTGATCCTTTAAACAGAGCCTGAGCCTTAATTCTCAAACTCTGTATGATGAATTTGAGTAATTCCAGCACATGGCCACTTGCATTCATTAAGCCTAATACGACATCATTAAGCTTAATGATTAAGCCAATTATGTAGTTAGGAGTTTGGAAAGAGAAACCAGGAAATATCTCTGGCATTCCGAGGATCAGGGTTACAATCCCCTGGAATATATTAACTTTTTTTTTTTTTTTGTGAGTTTTTTTTTTTTTACCAGTAAAAATAATAGTGATATGCAACATAGGAAAATAAATAGATTCATAGATCAGTGTGTCTCTTTTGCATAATTTACTTAAAAGTTGCTTGTATCAGTGCAGGCAAGCTACAGGACATGCCTACACACCACCCACCAGGCTAATATTTATACCTTCTTCCAGTTTCAATTTCTTTTGTTTGTTTTTTTTTTCTTTTCTTTTTTTTAAGCATAGCTCTTAGTGGCATTTCCGATTCATTGTTGGGAGAACTTTAGTGCCTTTAACTTGGGAAATGATTGATATGAAGTAACAGATTGTTTTGATGCATCTAAAAAAAATCCAAGTGGATGGAAAGCGTCTGCTCCTGCAGGGAATCCAGAAAAGGTGCTGTAAACCAGCTGCTCTGGGCTGCCCACCACTGACAGTGTTGCAAATTATTGATGCAAAAATTGCAACATTCTGCCATCTCGCCTGGGCCGCGCTTTGGTAGTTTGCCTCTGGTGGTGTGCGTCTGTGGCCTGATTTGGCAGGCAGAAAGTTAATGGCTTCCACTGGGTCCTGGGGAGATTTTTTTCTGTAAAGTATAGAGGGAATATTGAGTAAGTATGCACAACAGAGGGAGCTCATTTGTTTACACACATGCTTTGTGGTGCCTTTATGATGACTGGCCCTTTATAAGCACTGCAACACAGTGCACTCAGATGGGGCTGTTTCACAGGAGCTGTGGTTTTAAAGGGTTTGTGTGTGTGTTCTCTAGCTGCAGTTATTCAGGGCAGAAACAGTTATAATCATCATGATCAATCAGACCAAATGTTTGCATTATAAACAGTATTACTTTCTTTGCCTTTTTTGTGGATTGTTAGTGTTTGGTACCATTTCCGTGGCTGATGAATTTGTAAATTCAGTCTGTAGCAATTTTCTTTTCTTTTTTGTTTTAAATCTCAGAGACCACTCTGAAGTGAAGGTTGTACATTTCCATAGCAGACCGAGAATGCAATAAAAAAAAGTTAAAAGTGTCGTGTGGCTATGCTGGAGCAGTAAGGTACCATTTTGATTGGCTCAGTTCCTCTGCGCATCTTTAAGAGACGTGGGTGTTTGGTAAAACAGCCAGATCTTATTACTCTACTTTTAGTGCACTGCAAATATATTGAGGAAGTTGACTTTGTGATTTTGTTTTCTTACTTTGATGTTGTACTTGCTCAATATTGTGGTAAAATAAAGTGTAGTTGGCACAAAAGGGAAGTGGTCTAAGCTGTGAAAGTATATCCACTTACAATAATGTTCATGAACTGAAAAAAGAATCATGACCTTAGCCTTTGTGTAGGTGTTTAATTACACTTACAGGAGCTGTAGAAGAGACATTGCGGGTAAGAAGCTTTCACTTGATGACCAAGCTTAAAGCAGCTCAGTGTGTGCTCTCCTGCTACATCTAACGCCCATTGGAAGCGTCCTGTTAGTGCAGGCAGTGTTGCAGACTGTCTTCATAGAATACAGGCAGCCATATTTCATGAGACACCTTGTTCACTGGAGAGTAAATTCAAACCTTCAGGACATATCCATCCCTTAAGTGTGGCTAAACAGAAATGGTGGGGCATCATCTGTTATGTCAGCAGTTGTTGACATCAGAAAGTGGAAGGACATTATCTACTATGTCTGCATTGGTTGGCATCAGAGTTTGTATTTTTTTTAAAAAAGAAAGAAAATTTCCACATTTGTTTGTGATTGACAGAACCAGCAGAATATTGATACCTGAATGGGATCATAAACACTAATTCCAACATGGTATTAATATGGAGTTTGACCACCCTTTGCTGCTATAACAACCTCCACTTTTCTGGGAAGGCTTTATATTAGATGTTTTACTACAGGGATTTGTTTCCATTCAGCCAGAAGAGCATTCGTAGATCGGGCACTCACTGACCTGGCTCGCAGTTGGTTTTCCTTTTGATTCCAAAGGTGTTGGATGGGGTTGAGGTCAGGTCTCTGCAGGCCAGTCAAGTTGTTTCATACTGTTCTTGATGAAACCATTTCTATATGGACCTCGCTGTGTGCCTGAGGGCATTGTCATTCTGAAGCAGGAAAGGGCCTCCCCAAATTGTTGGGGAAGCACCAAATATCTCTAGAATGTCATTGTATGCCATAGGATTATGATTGGCCTTCCCTGGAACTAAGGGGCCTAGCCCAAACCATGAAAAACAGCCCCAGACCAAGGAGTGTCTAGATACCTTTGGTCATACAGTATAGTGTATTTATTTAGATTGATGTGTGTATTTCCTTTGCAATATGGTTCCCTCGCCTCTTTTTGTATGGTTTTTGCCTACAAAGCACCTTGTGCCTCCACAATATTGCTTGTTTATTTTTTTTTGGCCAGCCATTTATATTTTGTAAGGTTTTAGCATATTTTCCCATCTCTGATCCAGGAGGAAAAACAGTGTGATGTTGATAACTTTAGTACATTCTCATATTAAAATTTCCAATGATTTCTATGAAGCGGTGTTGAATCTGGCTGGAAGTTCCCCCACACAGTAGTTCCCCCTCCACGCAAAGGCTAACAGTACGCTTACCCTGGAGATTAGGAGCTATTACACCGCAGCCTGAGGTCTGCAGTGATTTAAAGGCTAATTAGCCTCTGACTTGCGAGGTGAAGCTCAGCCGGCCAGACGGGACTGCGGTGCTGACTTTCTCATGAGCACCTGGAATAACAAAGCCTGCTGCGTCACTCTGGACACGATGGGGTCGCACTGACCGGCAGTGTCCTCTGCAACTGTCCCTTTGTTCTCCTTTCAGGAGATTATCCAGCCTGCTTACTCATCCCCCCCCCCCCTCTTTTTCTGATGCTGTGTTTTACGGTTGCATCATTTTCTGGAAAGATTTGATAGTCAGTGGGAGGGAGATGGAGCATCGAGGCCCTAGAGGTGTCCCAGAACAGGCCAGTTGCAATCTTGAATGGGGAGGCGGTTTGATATTTTGCGGTCGGTCTGCTAAGTGAAAATCCAATTCAAGCAGATTTCATGGTGCTGCAGCCCATGGGTTTTATCTCTGCCAGATGACCACAGTACATAACCAATGTACGGGGTTAATTTGGCTCTGATACAGTAGAAATTATTTGGATTTATATGTGATTCCTATTGATTCCATTTCTCTTAGAAAACATAGAGAACATCACTTTTAGTCTCAGGCATACAGAAGTGTGATATCACCAAAAAGGCACATTTATAATCAAGTGTAAAATTGTGAAACAGCTGAATTTACACTGAACATTTTACGGTGTAGCGCATTTCATTGACATGATTCTAAACACTACTGCAAAGTGAGAGTTTGAATTCTTTTTGAATTCTTTTACTGTCAATACCATATGTGATGCATTCTGAGGGGGATGTCCAATTAACCACCAGTATGATATGGCAATGTGGTGGTGGTGTAGTATGATTGTTAGGGAAATTGGCTTGTAGCCTGAAGGTTGCATTGTTGATTCCCAGGCACGACACTGCCATTGTACCCTTGAGCACGGCACTTTACTGAATTACTCCAGTAAATATCTAGCTGTACAAATTAATTCCATGTCAAAGTGCAGAAGCTGTGTTGGTTGTTCTGGATTAGGGGGTCTGATATATGTCTGTAATGTTATGAGCTAGAGGGATGGGGTGGGGGCAGGGAGGAGGCCCGTGTTCTGACTCTCCCCAGGGCCTGACTTCTCTCTCACCAGGTCAAAGGTCAGGTGACTGGAGGTCACACAAGCCTCTGCAGGTTAGCGGCTCCTCTAGGAATTCTGGGGGAGCCGCTAACTGCTGCCATCAGGGTAGGACAAACAGGATCTGGTTGAAGGGTTAACACCACGGAGGGGCCTCTGCTGTGCAGTAATTCAGTCAAACAGGGAGTCTGGTGAACGGGTTTACACCTCGACATCCTCTCTCTGCTATAATTCAGTTTCCTGTCAATAAGAGTCGCCGTGAAAGAAAAACTTGATTATAGTTCAAAGAATGTTTGTGTCAACTGTGTGTGTCCATTAACTTTATTAATAGGTGCCATCTTGCATACTTATTTCTTAATCAAAGGGTAGTTGCATCACAGTACTAATGTTAGTTGGTAGCTTGTAGTTTCTTAGCAAAACAACAAGATGGGAAAGATGCGTTGGGACAAGTCAGTCAGCGAATTTCAAAATTTGCATAAAATGTATTTATTTACCAAATGAAAAAAATCATAGTTGATTATTTCTCCTGGTGATGTTGACATTTTCTGAGTTTTGTAATATTGAGGATAAAATTGTTTTGTTTATTTAGTATCATTACAGAAGCAAAACCTACTGACCAGATGCTTTCTTCTTAGCAAACACAACTGAGACAAATGGCAAACTCTGCTATGGCTATGGTTCCATTAAACTAACTATACCTAAAGGCACCCAAATTCACATGAACTCAAATGTTTATTGTCTTGGGGAAAGTTCAGGTCTTTTGAGCTGAAAGACCTAAATTCTCTGGGATTAACTGCTTTGCATTTTCACACTGGTATTCTCCAGGTACACTACAGGCTTGGTAAAAACTAATCCACTGGGTACTAGAGATTAAGATGGGAAAAGTTCAAATGATCCCATATCTCTGGCTCCTGGCCCAACATTAAATTCCTTTGCAAGCCTTATATTCAAAAGTGGACTTTAGCTTAATTTTGACCTTTAACCCTTGTGTTTGGTTTACTTATTAGCACCTGTGAAACTGTTAGCTTGGGTCTAATATACCCATGACATTACTGAGATTTTAATGCAATGCTTATATTTAACCCAAGTCCAAACAATATAACCAATCTGTATGGTTAATGGTTGTCATTTACCTCTGCTAGATCACATTTAACATTTAATTTATGTAATAAAGATGTGATTTATATAAATTCACCATAATGAAGGCATGCGGGGCATAAATCATGTCTATCTGTGAAAAATTTGAATGAAAACATAATGAAAAATAGGATATTAACCATGGTGTAATAGAACATCATAACATTCTCTGCAATGTGATTTATAATGCGAGTTTTAAAAATATTTCTTCATCTGATTTGTTATCATGCATGTATGTTGAATTTCATTATGTAAACGTGACTATTATGTAAACATTATGTGTCCTGGTTTAGGTCATGGCTTAATTTGCCTGTTGTGTGTTTTCAGATGTTGATGGAAATATTTGCACCATCAATACCATAAGACATCACAGAGATGCAAGTTTATTGCTCTCCCATTCCTCACAACAAAGAAAGCTCCATCCTCTGTTCCTTTGTGTTCTGAATAAGTGTGCAGGCTTTGCCTAATGCAATAATCCAGAGAGGTTAAGCCAGTGGGTCCCAACCCTATTCCTGGAGATCTTCAATCCTGTATGTTTCCATTCCAACTCATACCAAGCAGAAACTTTTCTGGCAAATCTTTTGAAGAAATCTTTTGGATGCATTGGTTCAGCTGGTGTAATGTAGGCTGCGGTTGTCACACCCTTGTTGTGGATGATCGTAGTATTGCAGAGACTTACTTTCAGCCATAATGTTCAGGTGCACAATAGCCTTCAGTGTGTGTGTATGTTTTTTACAGAATAAGACTCCACCTCTACCGTGGTCTATGACGTGCACCACTGAAAATCCCATAGTCGTCTACACTGTAAGACACTCACGATAAGGGCGTTTGCTGAATGAATGTAATCTCATTTTCTCGCAAAACAGTACAAAGCTCATTTTTGGTGCATGAAGATATGGCCTATAATTAATTGGCTTATCTTTTTGTGCCCAAGGAAAAAATAAAAAGTTCTCATAGTGTTTAGATTCAATTTCAGGTTTCTTAAACGGAGTGTGTTATTCCTCTATTGCAGTTAACACTATTTTGAAAATTGGGAGCACTGAAAACAGGAAGTATAGTGGAGGTACTGCTTGTGGGTTTGTCTTCATGCAAAGTTCTATGGTCCTTCCAGGTTGTGTAGGGTGCCACTGCACTGTGTGCAAAGTTGAAAGTGAAATTATTGTGGTCAGTCAATAAGAATGGCAGCAGGTGCCGATAGCCAAACCAATGAAGAGGGAAAAAAGAAGATGCGGAGTGTGCATCCTCTGTGTTCCTCTGCACTGCTTTGTGTCACATCTGTGGGCCAACATGCCCCCACTCTCCACCTGTCCTGGCTGGGTCACGTAGACCTACCACAAACACTTCAGATTGTTCCTCAGCATTCATATTATTCATATTCAAAACCTTGCGCAACAGCCACCACCTCCAAAAATACATCTGAGAAAAAGAACATCTGGAAAGTGACTGCCCCCGGATATGTCCGAAAGACTAACCTAGTATGCCAAAATAAAGTAATGCATTTATGTTATGTTCCAAACCAGTTCCTGTCATGTTTTTTTTAAACAGTAGTAGTGTGAGTTTGGTCTTGAATAGCAAAAACACACAACAAAGGGTGATTCCATGTTAATAGCTTAGTGTTGGCTGAACTGTCATCATTAACATATTAAGTGCAGCTCTCAAACTGTTAGATCTCTACTGAGTACTGCAGAAAAAAGGCCAACACATCTCTGAAGGACTACAATTTCAATCTCAATTTTCTTTGTTCTGCGGTGTCTGCATTGTGAATGTAGTGAGCGGTGGCTCTGAATTCTGATGGTACACTATATATGCAAAAGTCCTCCCAATTCCACAGAATCCTCAGAACCGATAGAAAAAGAATGTTTAGATCACAGCAAAGCAGTCTGTGCAGAAATAATGAAGTAATCCAGGAGTACTGGTGCATAGAGCCGAGTGCATGGTTAACCTGAAAGACATCTGCAATTATCACCCCACAGGAAGTCATCTGGCACTTCTCTAATTTCAGCTGTTAGCAGAATGGACCAGCCAGCCCACAGAAAGGCCTTGAAAGGCCATCACTGATTGCAAATATGAAAGTAATGTAAAAAAATAACACTTGTAAATAGATAGCAACTTACTGAATGCTTGTATGGATTAGTTTTTTTCATAAGCAGTTATTCGCCATGGCGATAGAGAACTACATTACAGGTTGATAAATATTGTCTTATTGTAAATGTTTTTTTAAACAAGATGTATAACACAGTACAACACGATGTCTACTTTTCTGCCTCTGGTGATCTACATAACATGTTAATAAATATTGTCTTCATATTAAAACACTATTCATAAATCTTTTAAAAATATGATATACGGCATAACTGTACAACACAACATCTACTTTTGTGCCTCTGGTGAGCTGCATAACAGGCTAATACATATTGTCTTCATATTAAAACTTAATTCATAAATCTTTTTTTAAAATGATATGTAACACAGTTCAACATAACCTCTACTTTTCTGCCTCTGGCCTCAAATCCACAAGTATTCACTGTATGCATTATTTATAAAAAAATAAATACTTAACGCTTTAAACTAAAGTTAAAACCACCTCATTGATTTCTGCATTAACCATCAGCCATCTCCCAATGCTTCTACAGGCATTCCTTGTGAAGCTGTTACAACAACAACAACAACAACAACAACAACAACAACAACAACAACAAAAAGACACTTTCCCCTCCTCCCCCGAACTTCATTTTCTCAGTACAGACCTTGCAGGTTGATGTATCTTGTTTTTTCTTTTTTCTAAACTGATAGGTTAACACATGTTTGTGAAGATATTCTCTGGCATTTTTAACTGGCAAAAAAATATCAGTAATACAGGTTTGTTCTGGCCGGAAAGAAAGTCGTTATTTTGTGCGATTTGTCTTGCATTGAAATGATGTGTGTAATTGCTAAGTTTTTGCTATGGTAAATGAGAAAGTAAGAACGTTTGAGGATGAGAACGGGCCATTTAGCCCATCAAAGCTTATTAATTAGCCTACGGTCTAAAGTTCATCCAGCACAGTGTCACGTCTGGTCTTCAACACCCCAGTGCTACATACCTCAAGTCCCAGAATCTTATAACCTCCATCATCAGGATAAAACAGTACTTCCTGGTAAAGCATATCTCTTTTTTTCATATCATTACTAATTTATTATCTCTGCCTCTTTGTTATACTGACAGAACTGACAGAACCTGAAAAACCCCCCTCTACTTTAAGTATTTTTTTTAAAGGAAGAATTCTATCAAAACACCTGAGCTTTCTTTCTTTTTGTGTCACCGTATTTCCCAGAACTGGATAAGATTCATTTTTTCTCTTTCTGCATGATTTCTTTTGAAGAGTCCACTGGGATATGCTCCTGTCTACTGCCAATCCGGTAAACTCGCAATATGTAGTTTCAACCTAAAGTTAGAAATTGGCTAATGCTAATTTCTGTGTAAGCTACTCTGTAAAAACATATCTTGTAAAAAAAATTAAATTAAATATGACAGAAATGCTCCTAGTGAAATGCTCCTACCCTTTAATGAAAGGCAAAACAGTATAAATTTTATGAGATGGCCATTAAATAATGAGTCATCACCATTATTCTACATGATTTTGACAGTATTTCAAAGAAACAGTGAAATCTGTAAAGTTTTATGGTAAGTTTTTTATTTTATTTATTTTTTCATTTATTTTATATATACAGTGTAGTGCACTTGAGGGGTAATTGTTTTGTTACTTCAGTGGCTTTTCCTATGTAGCAGTGACACAATTAGCTGTTTAGAGTATTCGCACCTAGAAATAAATTATGTTCTCTATAGAAAGCCCAGATTTTCTTGAACATAATCCTGTTTCTTATACAGTGTGTTGGTATAATGCTGTCTTGTTTCTAGTCATCAGGTGTTTCTACAATGTCTAGAGATTGCATACATATACTTGTTATAATTTATAATAATTTACCTTGGTCTAATTTAACAACACTTCCGTAATGGTGCAGTATATGTGCCATGTGACCTGTAATTTTTCAAGTTGTTTGCTCACCCTTGTCTGAATTTTCACTGAACCATATGGATATTGAATGTGCATAAATTGTGCATAAACAGTATTCATAACCTTCTCCAAACTCTTAACTGTTTATAAACCTCTGTTCATATTTGAATGAAAATAGCTTCTTCACTAACTTTCTATTTTCTACTGAAACAGCGAAAAATGTTCTCAGAATTAAAAAAAAATATATATTGTCCTATTTAACAGAGTGAACCCCACTGATATTGAAACACAAACGATGACAAAAAAGACAAAAAAGTTGAAAATCAAAATGACCACAACATACTGGGGTGAGACAGGTGTGTAACCAGGAAGCAGGAACTAAAAACAGGACCGTATTTTAATCACGGTGTCATGAATTGCACAAATTAGGTGGAATTACACAGATGAATTTCTGAGCAAATTGCTTTTCAAAGATACTTTTGGGTGCCCAGTTGTCTCTTTACAGTGGCAAACATTTCATAATAGTGTAATGCATTTATCTCTCAACTGTCCTTTTCAATATATTTTAAGTCATAAATGTGTACAATTGCTATCTGCTTTGGAGACCATTTTATCACCCTTTAATGAATATGCCTGTATATGGCATGCTGGGAAATGGGAATAGTTTTTAATTTGCTGTGCCCCATCCATGCTGTCGAAATACCTCTAATAGTTTCAAATACCGATAGTATAATATCATATAATATTGAAAACCCCAGGGGTTTAGAGGTGAATTTTAACGTTACAATATAAAACATGACAGCACTATGGTCTCTTATCCCCAGGGGAACAAATGCAGTGCATGAGTACTGGACAAATTTAATTACTTTGGACTGTACTTTTATACTCTAAAATGTCTTCACATTGAACTAATTACTCTTTAGGCACCAATTCTTATTTATTTATTTATTTTGTTTGTTTCTTTATAAAAAACATTCTGTGGCACACAGAGGATATAAGGTGTATTTCATTCCAATTTAGTCTGCATGTATATCTCAATGGTACATTTCACATTTTGCCAAGATTAATACAAAAATCCTGACCTTGCCTAAATGGAATAATATAATAATATTTTTAATGTCACCATTTGTGCAATTTAGTAGTAATTCAGAAACACTTGGAAAACCAACTGCCCTCCTGGTCAGTGTTTAGATCACTGTTTTTAAGAGGGGATAATTCTAATGACCAGGTGCCATAAAACTAACAGTTTTTTGTCAAGTTTGTCTATATGAACAATACAGTTTTAAAATATAAGAAATCAAAATTGAAAACCGTATTGTGCTGATTGATCTCTTGTTTTAATAGCACAATTCACTCCTGCTGCTCTTGTTGGACTGTGCTTTAGTGAGTCTGTGCAGATTAGCGTGATGTAGCTACAGCCTCATGCAGATGTCTGGCCTTTCCATCACATCTTTTAACTTTTCCGTTCAGAAGATACCGATTGTGCAGAGATTAAGCAAGATGAAGTACTGCGGCATGGTGTTTTGAGCAGTTTGCAGAGAACTTTCAATATTGGGATGCTGCCTTTAGGCAATTTTTTAGGTGATGGTACCTTAACCCAGTTAAATAAATACATTGCGCATCTTTGTTTGATTTTCTTTTTTTATTATTTGTGCAGCATTTGGCTAATCTTTATATTATTTGTTTTGCTTCTTTGCTTACAAGCCCAGTTCCCTAACCGCTATAATAACTTGATTGCTGTGGTTTCCAATTTGATTTCGAATATTATATAATATAGTATCTAATTACACGCTTGCACACACACGCACACATAATACATAACAAAATTTATATTTCATCTATGGTCCTAATAGTTTAGTTTGATTGGGGACTAGTCTCAATCAGAGGAGTGCAGTGTTTCACTGTTGCTCTGTACAGTAGCACGTCACTGTTTATTCTAGCACTGCAGTGAATAGCAGAACAGCACTCTTAATACAAAGTCACGGTTCACAGCATAAATATTCTCTAAATCCATATCATTTATGCGGGTTTTTAAAATATTATTACTTTTGCTAATTATTATTATTATTATTATTATTACTATTATGTTCTTCACTATTCCCAGTAGAATTGCCAGTATTTAGTGTATAATCCAATATCTGGCTGTAAAATGCCGACCAAATTGCATATTTTAGGTACACGTAGTGTAGAACAGAGTAAAGTTTCTAAATGCACAGGCTCATAGTGATTTGACTGATGTTTCATAGGTGGTGCACGTATGCGTGTGTGTGTGTGACACTAGTTAACAGGCAGCATGGTCGTGCTCTGTGTGTCAGCCATGTATGAACTGTTAGCAGTTGGATTATTTAATTGTGCTCTAAATTGGCTCCATGGCCAGCTCATAACACTATAAAACAAGTCAAATCACTTTTCTGATCCTGTTCAATCTGTCACTTGGGTAAAGTTCAGAAAGCAATCTCATGTCAGATTGAATATTTAATGAGTGCAGATATTGTGTTGTGTGGGTTGGATGTGGCTTGATTCTGTCTTCACCCTTTGATCCTTTTCTGCCAAATGATGTTTTTCTCTGTTAGGATCTCTCCTGCATTTACTGAAAGGTCTGACTCAGTGCTCTGGAGACCTGCTGGGAAATATTTAATGGAAGTCTCAGCTAGGCTATTTAAAACAACAGCAGTGATGCTGCTGCTACTACTAATACTACTACTACTATTTGATATTGAATTTGATAAACGTCGCATCAAATTTAAAACATTGGTCCTAGCATACCAGGCAGTCAAGGGATCAGCCCCAGCATACCTCCACAAGATATTCAAACCCTACATGCCAGCCAGATCCCTCCGTTCTGCTACCTCAGGACGCCTAGCACCTCCCCCTCTTCGCACCTGCGCTTCCAGAACACGTCTCCTGTCTGTTCTGGCCCCACGATGGTGGAATGACCTCCCTGTGAAGGTCAGAACAGCTGAGACACTGACCCATTTCAAACGACGACTGAAGACTCACCTCTTCAGGCTGCACCTCTCCCCATCCCTCCCTTCCCCCCTGTAAATGACTAAACTTAGGGTTGTAACTAGGCAGCTGTTTCGTAGGTGACTTAGGTGCATTAACTGTCTTAACGACTACTAGTATTTTTTCCATAGATTGCGTTGTTGCCGTTCTCGTTGTTAGTGTTAATCAGTTTAACCATCAGGGTCCAAGTTAAACTATGTGGTTGTTCCCTGCACTTGGACCAGTACTTCTCTCAAGGGGTTTCGTCATACTTGTTCCTGGTTATGGTTATACACTTTGTTGTACGTCGCTCTGGATAAGAGCGTCTGCCAAATGCCTGTAATGTAATGTAATGTACTACTACTGCTGCTGCTAATATTATTATTATTATTATTATTATTATTATTATTATTAATAATAAAAATTGATCATACATGACAGACATTAGCTTACTGGGCCTATTCTAGGAGCTGTCTTGAATTAATAGCAAATACATTGTCCATAAGTATTTGGACAGTAATTTTTGTTATTTTGGATTGTACTCATCATACAGAAATATCTTATCTGCTCTGATCAAACCAAATGCCCCAAAACGCATTGGATGCACTTCACATTGCAGAAGGACAGTGGCCCTAAACACACTGCTAAAGCAACCAAGTACTTTTTCTGGGCCTAAAAGTGAAATATTCTTGACTGGGCAAGTCAATCACCCATCCTGAATCCAATTGAACATGCGGTCACTTACTGAAAACAGAACTGAATGCTGAAATCCCCTAAAGCAGAAAGCAACACTATATTTCCAGAAGTATGGGGATGCCTGAACATCACACTTGTACAGTATGTACTTGTTGAACATCTCATTCCAAAACTATGGGAATTAATATGGAGACCATTATTCCTCCTCTACCAAAGTTTACAGTTGGCACTATTCAGGCCAGTACAGTTGGCACTATGCATTCCGCCAAACCCAGATTCGTCTGTCAGACTGCCAGATATTGAAGCGTGATTCATCACCCCAGAGAACACATTTCCACTGCTGCTTAGTCCAATTGTAGTGTGCTTTACATCACTTTAGCCGACGTTGGGCATTGCGCATGCGGATCTGAGGCTTCTGTACGGCTGCTTGGCCATGGAAACCCATTTCATGAATCTCTTGACGAACAGATCTTATGCTGACTTTGTTTCCAGTAGTTTGTAACTCTGTAGTGAGAATTGCAAAACGAGGACTGATGATTTTTATGAACTACGTGCTTCAGCACTCAGCGACCCTGCTCTGTGAGCTTGGATGGCCTACCGCGCTGTGGCTGAGCTGTTGTTGCTTCTATATGTTTCCACTTCACAATAAAAGCACCTACTGTTGACCGGGGCAGAAATTAGACAAACTGACTAGTTGGGAAAGGTAGCATCCTTTGACAGTGCCATGTTGAAAGTCACTGAGCTCTTCAGTATGACCCGTTCTACTGCCAGTGTTTGTCAATGGAGATTGCATGGCTGTATGCTTGATTTTATGCACCTGTTAGCAATGGGTGTGGCTGAAATAGCCAAAGTCAGTAATGAGAAGGGGTGACCACATACTTTTGTAAATGTAGTGTAGCTGCAGTACAAGCCTGGGAGAGCATCACCAGGAAAGATATCCAGCATCTGCTCACACATTTCAAGCAGTCATTGAATGCAAAGGATTTTCTACCAAGTACTAAATACTGTTCTCAGTCTCATGTCCTTGTACTGTCACCTCTGTCCATAACCTGGAAGTGGCTTTTATGATAGTTGGGATGTGCTAAGAGTAGGGAACATAAGGGAATTGGGTGTGCAGGCTGACTGAGAGACAGAGGTACACGCTGTGGTCAGCATCATTGCATGTTGGGATATCATGGAGTCTTTAATGATCCTAAGACATTCAGTCCTTGGCTTTGACATCTCATAAATCCGATGCCGCGTAAAGCCAATGTTCCCCATTGGCGAGGCAGGGCGCTGGCTCACTTGGCCTGGACTCCTAAGGGGATGCTGATTGCCCTGCTGGAACACCAAATCCGCTTCTAGCAGCAACATCATTTTCCCAGAAGCCTCCCATCGTAGCTGAGAACCGCTGCCCTTATCCGTTTGGAAATGAAGGGCACACAGGACTGCTTCAAATTCTGAGACTGAAAAGGTTTCCTTCCCAAGTGTTTCCCCAGGGGAAATGATAACACTGCCTGCTTTGACCTTCCTGAGATCTGAGTAACAATCAGCAGACATGAAAACCATGTCTGATTGGTTTAGAGTGAGATCATTTGATATGAGTACAACTGAAAACAGAGCCGTCATAGTGTCACTATGGAAATCCACGATGTTTATCCACAATGATGTTACCAATGGGTACAGGACAGTGGTGTCACTCTCATTGCGTGTCATGATTCCTAAACTTTCACCATGACATTTAATCTCTCTTTTTTCTGGCAGAAGGTTATGATGCCTTTATTATTTTTTTGTTGTTGTATTTTAAATGATAAAATATATAAATATAAAAACTGTAAAAATTTTGACAGCTATATGGCGCTACTCAACTACTGTGCCATAACAAACATAGAAGACAAAAACATGCAATAAAGGAGGCAGGGCTGGAATTCTTTTTAAATTAGCTGTGCTCATAACCAGGCTGAAACAGCAAAGTTAATTCATTTTAGGTTTGTCTTCTCTTGACATGTTACTCTGGGGAAGTGACCTTCTCAAAATCCCTAGGACTCGACTGGCATTGAATACTCGTTGCTTTGAAATTTGTTCTTGAAGTTCTCTAGACTGTGGTGGAGCAGAGCTACTTGACCCGAATTGCTTCCGTTGCATATCCAGCTGTATGAATGGATGATGTGTCATATGTAAGCTACGTAAGTGGAATTAGGCTCCGTTAAATTGAAGGCTTTGCATAACCTTAAAATAGAAGTCCGTTTCCCTACTGCCAGCTCTTCAAAGTGGAGTGCTAATTCCATACTGAGATCAGTCCACTTATAGAGGGAACCGCATTAAAATGTCACGAATGAACCAAGAGCTATGATTCAAGTTGTGTCTGATGATATGTTTTCTTAATCTATAACTGATACAAGATGTGTTATATGAAAACCAAAATGCAACTACTCTTAGATTTCAGGAAGGACCAGTGCTCCTTTCCAGAATGTTGGTGTACAGCACCCCTTGTGGTGTGATGCCTGTAACTCACTTTAGCACAGGTAATAGCGTGGTGCAGTGTTTGGGGAACTGGGCTTGTAACCGCTCATATCCAGATATAGATCCTGAGAGAGCAGCTGACGTTGCAAAATAAGGAGTCAACTTTTCCATAACGGTGTACTTTAATGTCTAACTTGTACAAATGTTACCTATGAGTCTTCAGAGATGGAAAGCTGAAAAAAGCTATCAGCTGACCTCAGTAGCCAGCATGTGAGAAAATAAAGTTTATACACAAGAGTCAACCATTCAGCCCAAATGGGCATGCCATGGTGAGCAGAGACATTAGAATGTCTGCCTGATTTAAGTGCATTGAGACTCCTCATCCTGCCCCGATCTCTTACGGCTAGGCCACAGGGGGCATTTCAAGTCCTGGAAGAACCATTTTGACTTTTAGAGAACTCTTCAGATGCTGGTAAAAATGCAAATGCAAGATTTTCCATGAAACATTTTATGATCAAAACATAAAATCACACGAAAGAAGATTTTTATGTTCTGAATACTGATGAAAAATGTGTCTTTTAAAATAGTCAGAAATGTGCAGGAATTTCACTGGTATCTTAAAGGTGAAAGTTTTTGAAATAAAGTATCTGGCACGGGTCTGATTAAACAGCCATTACTGCCCTGTGTTTCTACTTCCTCTGGGGTACATAAGAGCAAAGTTACCCTCTATCAGAGAGCACTCCATCCTGCATCTAATGAGTTTCAAACCCTGTTCCCTTACCCTGTTCCCTAACCCTGTCCCTAACCCTGTCCCCTTACCCTGTTCCCTTACCCTGTTCCCTAACCCTGTTTCCTTGCTCTTATACTAGACTGATTAGCTAAAGCATCCCTGGCTGTGGTAGCAGTGGCAGTTCCAGCAGTCGGTATAGCAGCAATAGTGTTAAGTTAGTGTCACTGAAACTTTTCCCCTTTTATTACAGTCTCTGTGTTGTTCACATTGCGGGCTCAGACCATAAAACCAGACCAGAAAGGCTTCACTTAATGTGTTTCATATGCAGGGTTTTTCATTAAACCAGCCTTATTCTACACTGCTCTGCAAACATTTAGCAGAAGTTGTAGGATGAAACTGACTTCGGTGTGACTCCTCGCCCTTGTTTCTATGTATCGACCAAAGAGTAATGTCGCATTGTAATGCAATGTGCCAGAAACTGAAATGGGCAGTTAAACGTTTATTGGTTAAGAAGGTTGGATTCAGCATTAAAGTTAGTACGAGAGCTGAAAGTGTAGCCGATCTGATCATTGGTATTCTGTCTCTGTTGACTCCGTTTAACTCACCGTGCTCTGCTTCGAGCACACTGAGAAAATTGACTAAATTTACATTATAAAACTGAAGAGATCATTCTAGAATCCAGACTGCAGAAGTGCTGAGTGTCTCGAAGCCCAGGGAGGGAGGGTATGAGTCGGGTGGGACGATGGCCTCTCGCCATGCACCATCGCCCTCTGCTGGTGTGTCGGGTGCCCACAAGTTTGCAGTTTGTTCCTTCTACTCACGAATGGGTCTGATAATAAGTGGCGACTCGCATGGTATCCTTTGAAGGCGAATGTAGGCTTGGCAGCGCTCTCTCCAATCGATAACGGAGGTTGTGGCAGTGAGCTCTAAATAAATATAACTGGACATTGCAAAGAAAGAGTAGTGGGGGCAGTGGGGGGGGTAAACATAAAAATAAAAATCATGCGCTCAGAGGACCAAGGTCAAGGCCTTGGAGCAGCACAGAGCTCAGAGCTGTTTGGCCCATTAGAAAATCTGATACAGTTGGATGGTGATTGGCAGGGGGCAGCTGAACAATCAGCATCTGACTGCACTGGGTGCCCTGGAGAAAGTGCCTTGTTATTTGGTTTGTGTCCTGCAGAGCGATGCTATTTAAGTGTTGCTGCAGAAGGAAGAAGCTCCAAATGGCTGTGATTACTCCGGCTGCGTGTCTGAACTTTCTTTCTGTCTGCTGTTCATTTCAGGACGTCGCTAAAGATGAGCCGAAACCTGCACAGACATTCTCATCTCCGCTGTCATGTCTAATTGGTCGTTTCCCATTAACATTGTTATACATCTATATTGTCTTATTATACGTTTCCATAATCAATATTACTGAAATGCAAGGAAGATAATTCTCCTAAATCTGTTTTTACCTCTTTTTTTTAAATATTGGTCATCAGTCTCTAAAAAAAACTACAAATTGTGTTTGTGGTGAGAAAGATTAGAAAGAAGAGGACAAACTGTTGCGTGATGAGGAGACAGAGCGTTTTGGCTAGGTGAGGTTCTAAATCAGCATACAGTCATCTCTTGGCACAACCATTTACTGATCTGCTATTTCAATTCAACTTGTGTTTTGGAACCGAAACTGTGAAAGAATTCATGCTATGAGATGTATGCATAACAGACCTAGGTCACATTTTATTTGAAATACTTCAACACCTTTAGACACCAGTACATTTCCTGTAGATTACTAACAGGTTTTAAAGACCTCTTCTCACCAATATTCAGAACAAATATTTTAGTTATGACTGTACATTTTGAGATCTTGCTGGAGTTTAATTTAATTTATTTCAAGTGCATATCTGACTCAGGTCTGTCTTCAGTTAGATTTTTACTTGTATTCCAAACCCCTTAAAGGTTACTATACAGTAGGTATCTGCACTTAATAAAATATATAAAAAGAGGCAGTGTTAGGGGTAGTTTAACTATGTGTTGTTACAGTAAACTACATTTTGCAGCACTTTGCTGGTAGTTCAGCTACATTCAAATTTGTGTAGTAGTTGTAGTAGTTATTATTTTTTGTCGTTGTAGTTAACTACAGGGAATTCCACCTACTTTGGCCCTAAAATATTTTTTCTAAACCCCTTTGACCAAATACCACATCTTAAAGAGAAGGCAATAATAAAGAAGGCAATATATATTATGATGTATGTCTTTTATGCTGGACAGGTCTATGTTGTAAGAGACTTTTAATCTCAATGAGACTTTCACCTGGTTTATAAATGGCTTGATAAAATAATTTTAAAAAATAATCTTTTAGGTTGAAATAATCAGTAGATTGTACAGCTACACTTTCAGAGTACTTCCCCCTACATTGAAAAGAGGATTATGAGACATACTGTAGATACTATATTCATAGAATTATGTTTACAGGACATTTTAGGCAATGCGATGATTTATCTGTGGGAAAGCAGATTTGTTATGAAAATCTAAATTCATATATGTGTACGTGAGTGAAACCTGCATATAAACAGCATTCACCTGCCGTACAGGTATGCATTACCACACCTCTGGCTTTTATTGCAATGGGATATACGCAATCACTTCGGTTTTTTAAAATGTTGAAATTTGGAAATGCCTAGTTACTGAAGCCTGTACGTGTCTTGAGAGAAACCAAGAATTCAAAAAGAAAACAACAGTGAGCGTGTATCCTGAGTAACTCGTGGCTGGGAGTCAATGCATATGCTCAATTAATTTCAGCAGCTGGCCCAAGCACCAGCACACAGGCGGGCCAG
Organism: Anguilla anguilla; assembly: GCF_013347855.1. Lineage (NCBI taxonomy): Eukaryota > Metazoa > Chordata > Actinopteri > Anguilliformes > Anguillidae > Anguilla > Anguilla anguilla. The sequence continues at coordinate 20,212,837 of NC_049218.1, read as the reverse complement.
GGTGAATTCTGGACTGTTTTGCAAGTCCCTTTTTATTTATTCTTGCACATAAAATAAATTCTGCTGAATTAATTTACATACGGCATATCATATTCTTGTGCGTTTTTTTTTCCAGTAACATGCTGTGTGTTCCTCCGCAGCTGTGCCCAAGGAAATCAATTTCATGTTTCCTTTGTCATTTTTTTATTATTATTATTTTTTTCAAACCCTGCTCGAGCACATGCGTGAGCGATATGGATGTTAACATTTCAGCGTCAGCGTTAATGGTGGCTGAGGGCCCACCGGGAGGAAGAGGAAGTGAATGAACCCAGTAGAGCGGCGAACATGAATGGGGCTACGGGTCTGCCAGAGGGATCACACCACCACTCGCACCTGCTCCTCAAGCACCTCGCGCACCATAGATATTATAAAGCCCCCGTTCCTCTGCTCCTGGTTGGGGAAAATGCAATTATTTATACCTTTAGACATTATTATTAGTTACTGACTCAGAGAAAAGCCTAGCATAATTCATTGAACACTTCCTGAACACCAAGCGGCATATCCGTGCAGGAAATTCCTTGACCGAGATTAGGGGTCATGGATTTTTTTTTTTTTTTGGTTACTTCCAATACTAGCTGGCTGCAGGTACAAATGGTGCATGCATGTTCCTTTATTTTAACCGGGTGCCTCTATATTCTACAAAAGCAAAGCTACTGTGATGTTTATTGTTGTTTTGTATGTGTGTGGGTGTAGTTATGTGTGTTTTCTGAGTGTGTGTGTGTGTTCTTATGTGTGTGTATGTATTTGTGTGTGCGTGTATACACATCCTGAGGACGGAAACTCTGTTATCTCTCCCATAGTTGTGTCTTGTATCCTGGGTGTCTCGGTTCAGGCTCTCAGCAGGTTCATATAGTTATTGAAAACAGTGAGAGTGAATGCATGAGGATTTAGCTGACGGCAGCTAAGCGGGAGGGGCGGGGCAGAGCTGCGTGCCTGTGTGTCACAAACAAAGCCCGCTGCGTGCTCAAACGGCTTAGTTAGTTCTGGCGATGATTCCACATGCTTTCTTTTAAATTGCTCATTTGAAATAATGGTTTGCAAGAGTCACAAGTCATGTAAATGTGCAGATAGACGCACATCACAGCTGGCTGTCGGTCCCAGGAGTGTGACGTCCGTGCCTTTCTCCTGAATTTAAAACCATCACTGGCACAGCATGGGTTCGTCTGCGGCTTCATGGTGTTCATTTTCTCATTTTCCGTCCATTGATTTCTATCTTATGTAATTTATTGTATGCCCCATCTGCTCGTGTTAGCAGCCAATCCGAGTTTAGCGTGCCAGCTCCACACCTCTGCTGAACAAATTCTCTTGCATTATATATTCATGCGTCCGTGTTTTCTTCAAAAGCAATACACAGCCATTTCCTTCTTTCCCCCGTTTCATCTGCGGTTTATATGAGTGCGCTGTGTGGCGACACGGTCTCCTTCGTGATGTGTTCCGAGCCGTCTGTGGGCGGATGTGCGAGCTCATTGAGGGAAAGGACTGAGGATCTTGCTTTGATACGTGTGATATACCTCCAGCGATACTCTCCGGGAAGCTCACTCCCCTCCGGAGGAAACGTGCAGGTGTTCCTGTTACACAGGTGCCATTTGCCGAGTTTCAATTACCTACCGCGCATTCTGTGTCCCCCCGAGGAGGTGACCTCAGGCTTTTCCATTTAATGCCGTACCTTACAAATGCCACAGATACAAAAGCATATGGCAAGGTTAGATTTGAACACTTAGATTTCATTTTCATGTGCCCTGTTATATGTTTAAAGCTACACACAGGCTATGACTCACCTGGTAACATTAAATAAAAATATGGAATGTTAACCTGCTACATTGTATAATTTCTTATCATGGTACATTGATTTTATGTCAACTTGAAAAATTGCTCTCTCAACCTTTTAAAATGAATAAACATACCATTCATAGCATCATGGCATTCATGGAATTCTTTGCAAAATGTCGCATTTTTTAGTTTTAGCCAAGGTTCTTGAAAACTTGTGTATAGTTGAATATTTAACTGAAAATTACACATACCATCCATTCAGCTGATTAAATTCATTATTCATCTTCCAGTTCAAGTGTTGTACAAAGCCTTGCATCTCATAACTCCTGACTTCTTAAAATACCGAAGCTTGAGATCAGGCCAATACTATTTTCTTGGAAATGTACGAGTTTTAGCAACTTTCACTTTAAAAGTAGCCTATACTAAATTCAACATCCAAGACAGTGCACTACCAGCCCTGTGGCTTTCAGTAAAATGCATGAGATGTTTCGGACCTGGCCTGTGTGTAAGGGTGATGTCGGTCCACAGTTTGCGTCTCGCATTAAGATGCATGCGATATTTTTTGGACCTGGCCTATGTGTAAGCGTGATGTCAGTCCGAAGTTTTGTGTCTCGCACTAATTAAAATGCACGCAATATTTTTCGGACCTGGACTATGTGTAAGCGTGATGTCGGTCTGCAGTGTGCGAGTCCCACACATGATGTGTGGCACTTGAGACCTGTGAGGAAATCTTTTTTTAAACATTTGCCGAAACGACATCATACCCGCTCATACCCCCGGGCCTTTAAACCTAATCTATTTCTTTTTGAGTCATGCTGGTTATTTACAGCACACACAGGTGGATGAGAGTGGTTTAAAAAGCACCAAATGGCCGAGGCGTGTAGTGCAGTCTGTAGAGCGACAGCCACTCGACCTGCGTGTCGCTACACAGAAGTAGCTTCAGTCCGCACCATGGCACCTTTTCACCTGTGGACCCTCCTTTATTTATCCCCCTCACTGCTTTCTATCCATCTGAATAAAGCAAAAAAAATATGAGGGGGGAGGGTGGGCTTGTCCTCAAATGACAAAGCAGGGCAACGTCAAAATGCCGCACAAAAAGTGTTAAAGGAATAAGAACATAAAGTATTCTCCGTGAGAATAGCGTAATTCATGGCTTTCGATAACGTGAAGCTCCAGGCGCACTCATTAAGCTTTCTGTGGCACAACCCTTCAATATGTCATCATGACACAGCTTCTGAACTCACTGCTGTTTTGTCAAATTCATAGCATTTGGAATTTCTAACCTGAATTTTCTTGGACAGAAGAAAGTAAATTGATAATTTGCTTGCAAGACCCTTGATACTGGGAAACACACATACACAGATTAAATCAGCTCCTTTTATGCTTTGTTACAAATAAACTTTTTTTCCCCCTGTCATTGAACAGTTTGGTGAGTTCATTTTGGTGACTCTTTGTGAACAAAAGAAGGAAACTTCAATTTGACAGATAACTTTTGTGTTTGCATTTGGTCTTAAACAACAGGTTCCTCATACTCTTCGCTGTTTTTAGTGTGCAACCAGCATGCAGATATGCAAACCACATATGCACTTCAGCATGTTGCAACGTTAGGAATAACGGTTGGTAAGGCATCATCAAAACAAGGCCTAGTCTCCTGGATTCAATTTTTGACAAAATTGGATGTTTAGGTGTCCAATGAAGGTCAGCCAACACTGGTAACATTGTGGCAAATCCTGCAAAGTTGCAGCTCTATATGGGGCTGCAGCACAAATGATCAGTCCTCCTGGGACAAGAAGGAAGTGGGTATAACATCCTGTTTTGCATCAGTGGCACTTCCCTTTGCCCTAGGACATTTAAAACATTTTTTTTTTCATTCTTAAATCTTTAATGTATGTATTTTTACTTATTTATTGACATGCTACATGCAGGTCTCTCTCAGAAATGTAGTATGTACTGCTGGCTTGAAGAATTGGTAGTCTATTATTATATATTATGTATCACTGTATATTACAATGCAAAAATATGCTTGCTTATTTGTATAAATGGAAATGAATCATGTTTAAAATGGTAAAGGCCAATTGTGTGCGTGCGTGCGTGCCGGTGTGTGTGTCTGTACGCAAGCACATAACCCGAAGTATTGAATATTCTGTAAAATGGCCTCAGTGAATTCAGCCTTATGTACAGTGTTGCTGTAGTCTATGCAGTCAGGCTGACCATAGCCATTTATATAGGTTCCTAATTAAAAACCAAAGGCAGAAAACTGGCTAGCCTCTGTCCTTCTGCCTTTTCTATGGGCACTGCTATTTCAGCCACTTGACATAAATTAGTCAGTAATTAGCTGTGAACTGGTGCTGATCGTAGTAAACCTACTTTTCTTTATTTTCAGCGATAATGGAATGACATGACTACTCCAGAACACATAATACCTAAAGAGTAAGTGTGAGGGTAAAGATTTGTTTGTTAAAAAGTTAATGCAGTGCATTTTTATTCCCAGTTATGTAATTAAGTAATAATAAATCATACTCTGTGGTAGCTCATCAAACCTGCAGTAAGACTGTATCAATGTACTTCCAGAGATTCAAGGTCAAGCACCATTCTTTTCTAATTAGTTATTAATCAGAACAAAAAAAAAGAAAAATACAATCAAATGTATAATAACTGTTATTTTAAATGGTAGTCCATTCCATCCCTGCTGCCTTGCACTAGACTATTTTACAAGATATATGTGTACATTAATGTCACTGCAGTGCAGTATAGAACAGATACGGTGTGTTAGTTACCAGATCATTGAGTTAATGTTCTTTCCCATCTTAATGGCTATGATCTATGACGGAGCACTGAAAAAGGAGTGACATGTAAGATGTACATATCAAAGCCAAGACAATAACACGCATGAGTACAGGGCCAAACAGTACTGCAAGCGTGACGTGGAACTAATTCCTCAGGCTGACTCAAGTGGAACATGAAGTGTTAAAAGTGCAAACAAAACCAACGCCATGCACCAATTCATCTTCATCTGGGCGGCCATTACTCCCTCGGCTGCGCTACACTGGGTCCCCAGTACGAAGTACAGTTAAAGGAGGGGGGTGGGGCAAACTGTCTCACTGAGAGACTCTTATGTGCCATAGATACTGTGCTGTCACCCGTTTACTCAGGCTTTCTGGAAACTTCTGAATACTGATGAAGAATCGTCAGGTCATGTATGTCCAGCATTTACAGCGGCGTCATCATGCTGCGTGCGTCTGGCTGATAGCGCCTCCATCAGGCCACGTGTGTTACTGTGCCATCACCATGCCTCGTGCGTTCGGCTCTTACTGCGCCAGCCTGGCTTACGCATTCCACTCTTTGAAAGGTATCATTGATTTGGGAGCCGATCCACCTTCTGTAATTATTTGAAGGGATAATAAGCCTTCAGAATGTTCTCTGAATATGACTGTGTCTTGCAAGTGCAGTTGTATCGTTGCCAGAATGAGCCTTACAGTGCAAACCAGCAGGTCTATATAAGGTAGGAGACAGAAAATGAAAAAAGAAGGAAAAGTATGATTGCTTTGATGTGTGCATAGATGAACTTGGGAGGAAAATGGGAGGAGGTCATTAAGAAAGGCTTATGGGTGAAAGACCTAAGGGAGGACTGCCCCCTGCTACTCAAACTCACATTCCTAAGGCCTTACTTACTTAAAGAAAAGCCGCACTGGTTAGCTTCATAACCTTACGGTGCTATGAGCCTGGCCAGGTCACTCAGGGTACTTGCAATACTAAGAGCCAGTTGATCAGGCTGCTCATGGCCTTACAAGACTATGAGCCTGGGCAGGCTGCTCATAACCTTACAGCACTATGAGGCTAACAAGGCTGCTTGTAACCTTACAGCGCTATCAACCTGACCAGGCTGCTCATAACCTTACAGAGCTATGACCCTGACCAGACTGCTCATAACCTTACAGTACTATGAGGCTAACAAGGCTGCTTGTAACCTTACAGCGCTATCAGCCTGACCAGGCTGCTCATAACCTTACAGAGCTATGAGTCTGACCAGACTGGTCATAACCTTGTAGTACTATGAGCCTGACCAGGCTGCTCATAACCTTAAGGTACTATGAGTCTGACCAGGCTGCTTACAACCTCCCAGTACTATGAGCCTGACCAGGCTGCTCATAACCTTATAACCTGATAAACCAATGCCACAAACTGTAAGCCTTCTTCAGATTAACCATACACTGTAAAGGCATCTATCCTTTACATATATACGGCTGCTTTGCCGTAACACGATGGCATTTGCTGCTACTTTATCGTCATGTTGTGCAGCAGCAGTTGATCTTTTGAAAGTCAGCTGTGAAGCTGTGTGATTGGTAGTACACTGGTATTTTGTAGTGGTGATGAATGGGGGGTTCTTTGGGTTGGGGTTTGTTTTCATGTTGCCTTGTGGGAGTCTCCTGCAGTTTTCCTACTGCTCATATTGCAGTGAACAATTGAAAATAACAGATTCCAACAGCCAGAGAGCTGTCAGATGTGATCCATAGCAGGCCTAGGGCAAAAATACAGTACAGATTGACTTCTTTCTGAAATTGAATCAATACATGCCTCAAGTCCATAAATGCAATCATGGTTTTGAGAACAAAGAATGAGAATCTTCTGAAATGGAAATGCCACGTCCCCCGTGAAACGCTGCATACATTTTCTCTATTGTATATCTACTCAGGGAAATGATTCTCCTTTCCCAGTGTACAATTGATGGTGTAGTGACAGCACTTTTAAGTTTGTGACTTACGGCGTGTTATTAAGCCAAGCATACTCTTTAAAAACCTGACGTTGCTTTCTATGTTTCCAATAAGCTTTCCATTCTTATTTAAATGACTGTTATTGTGTAGGCACTGTATATACTGTGCAAACATTTCAGCATAATTCAGGAACATGCTGTGCCTCTGCTTGTTTGAATCTACTGTAGGTGTCTCTGCAGTCACACCTTTGGGATCTCTATCGAATTAACATTATTGGTTTGGTATTTGACTGTGATGAGCTTGTGTGGTCTTCCCATGGGTTGTCACTAATTGCTCCTTACATTTAATTGACTGATTTCATCACAAGTTCAGGTGTAGGTCAGTAAACTACATACAATTAGCTCCATAGTGTTGGGGACAACGACAAAATTCTTGATATCTTGTATTTTTGATTTATCTGACAGGTGTCTGCGGTTTTTCTTCATTATGGTGAGAATTGATTGGTCATCTGTGTAGGTCTACCTACCTTGGTGTTGCTTGATTCATTTTATTGATTAAACAGTTAAATTTTAGTAAATCATTTAGATGAATAGCCTAATGTTGGGCATTAGATTTTACACTAGAGAGACGTATCTCTGCCGTTAGATGTAAATCCCCAGGACTGGTGGAAATTGACAAGTTACAGTTTGCTGGACTGGCAGCATTAGCAAAACGGTATTTGCCTAGTAGCATTGATGCTGTCTGAGCACCTCTTCTCAGCTGCCAGTCTCAGCTTCAACAGACTGGTCTGCAAACCAGGCTGACCCCAGAGCATGTAAACATGCACATATTCTTTAACAAAAGTGATAGGTATTAAGTTAGGTACTGGCATATAAGCTGTGTTGTTCACATTACAGCTATATGTTACAGCCTTCCGGAATATAGCCTATTAGCAGGTTTCATGACACTTCATCATATTTTACACCTTTACTTAGCTTTTTTGTTTTCTGCACATCATGAGGCCTACTTTCCAAAGTGCGGAACTCGCTACTATTTTGTTAAATGAATGGCTTTTAACAGGACGGAGTGTAGCACAGTGGGTAAGGAACTGGGCTTGTAACCGAAAGGTCGCAGGTTCGATTCCCGGGTAGGGCACTGCCGTTGTACCCTTGAGCAAGGTACTTAACCTGCATTGCTTCAGTATATATCCAGCTGTATAAATGGATACAATGTAAAAATGCTATGTAAAAAGTTGTGTAAGTCGCTCTGGATAAGAGCGTCTGCTAAATGCCTGTAATGTAATGTAATGGCTTACTACTACTGAATATGATTTACACTTGAATTGGTTGATGTGTTCTTTCTATTATAAGACTGCATTAGCGGGTCCAAGTGTTGACAGGATGGCAGGAAAAAAACTAAAGCGGTTTATTACAAAGATAAGCATTAATAAGTAGCATTAATAAAGAATATCTTCAGTCACTATCGCAATGGCAGTTCAGCCAGTCTGTTACTAAAACGTTGCCGATCCCTCCTCTCCTGCAGATTTCTCAGTCCATGAATCCGTATTTGTATAATTTTGTTTCTCACCGTTATGTGGCCTTATTACGCAATACAAATTCTGTTTTAATGATTGTTTGAGCATGTCTTAATAAAACCTCTCTGATACAGGCCTATGCAATTCAATATTTGGTAGGCCTATTTTGCGTAATTCTTTTCATAGGCCTTATAGTACAATTTTAAGCTTTTCGGTTAATCATTCTTCATTGATTAATAGGTGCCAACGATTGATTATGAGAATTGTTCAAAATTTTCCACTATGGATTTGTTTAGTAAAGGCATTCAAAATCCACACCTCCTCTCAAAAGAGTGTCTTGGAACTTCTCCCTCCCTCTTCATTGGTTTGTTGAGGCTCATCTCGTCTGTTTTTGTCTGTTGTTTTTAGACACAATGGCTCAGTCTAAGATGGAGTTCGCCTTATTAGACTGCTGGGACACTAACCAGCTCTGCACCAACAGGTGACTGCCAGCACTTTCACTCCCAAACTTTGGTAAGTGCCGGGAGATCTTGGCTAAAATGGCAATGCTAAGCTCATGTTTCTGGTTTCTTAGAACTCGTTATTACTCGTAGAGATTTACAGTTTGATTTAGACACAGGGTAAACTACAGGAAAAACTAGTGTTATGGCCTAAATTTGAAAATTACATTTTTTTTTTTTAAGCAAATCTGAAGACGATCAAATTTGTGTCATGTTGACATTAAAATTGACTGTGCTAACTTGGATGTTAAAAACAAAAGACACGTGCTTCAGTGGATGACCATATTTTATGATATGGTATTTTATGTCATCGCAAAATCATAAAACATTTTATAAATAACAATGGGATGTTTTATCATATGATATTAGACTCATACATTGATTATATCATATGATTCATACATTATTGTTATATAGCATGAAACTGTATGCAGTCCATGTCTTAGATTGTGTATTCAGATCTCTCATCTTTAAGACTGTCAAATAGAGATGAAACTGTGAAATGGCTACTTTCAAAACACGTTAATGCACTTTCTATATATATATATATATATATATATATACATATACACACACACATATATCTTATAAATGTATGTATATGTTTGTGTACACATTTTTTCTTCCCCAGCCCACCTCTCATAGCTCAGTGAATGGTGGGTCTACTCCCTCACCGTTGAAACTGCAAACACGGCCAACAAAAGATGGGCGGTGTCGGTTTTGATTGAAATGCTTTGCATTGATTCCCTTCCCCTGTAGCCACGACATTCCTCTGGCTGTTCGGGTTTGCGACACGTCTCAGAAGTCAGGATTTAATTAAGATCCCATCACCTTGGGGACAGAGCGTCTCGACGGGCCTTTTGTGGGAGTGTGAGCCGCTGCGTTAGCGGCGATGCTAAATCGTCCTCATTATGAGGCTTTGTGCTCGCTTGGCGTGGGCCTCACGGCACTGGGGGAGATGGATATTGATCGGCTTTCCGGGCCGCATTAGCAGAGACTGTTTATTGTATCTCTCTCTCTCTGTCTCTGTCATCCTGCATCCAGGTGCCAGATAGGGATCTGTGTCCGGTGGGGAGGCGAACTACATTGTGCGGGGTTAGAGCAGGCACTCGCATTTCGACCAATCAATACGCAGTTTGATCCTGTAGCGTGGTGGAGTTTTTCCAACATTGGTAACTGAGGGTGGGAGAGCGTGTGAACAAGACAGCTGGGGTTCTTGTTTATTTTATATGTGAATATGAAATGTAGCAAGGTTTTTTTTTGTTAAATAACAGAAATATTTGGTATTTGCTGTTGAAGTCAAGTCGACATGATTGTAAGTTCAACCAGTGCCGCATAATGGTTTGGGATCTGGGCTTTGAACTCAATGGCAGTGGGTATGAATGGGTTCTATGTGAAAATGTAGTCTGTGTAAGTCAAACTGGATAAGGGCGTGTGCTGTGTGCCCACATATAATGTAAAGTAAACGCCCTCTGTATAAGGTGACCCCCATTGGACCAGGGTAAAGGTGTGATTAATTTTCTTGGCTGAGGAATGTGGTCATTGTCTCCGCAAGGTGTTTGTGTCTCATTACGTGCCTGTAGATAATAAGGTAATTTGTCACACACTTACTTCCATTACTCTGATGTGCATAAAATATCTGTGTCGCCACCCACCTCAAGGCCGCAAATCTGATGTGCTGACAGAGAGAAAGCTACACCCTGGCAGTACCTTAGCGTTGTGTCTATAGGAAGGACACAGTGGATGGGGGGGGGCTGTTGGCATCTCACCAAACCCTTAAAAATGACAGTAAAATACCCTTGACACATTAAAAATAAAAGACCCTGCAAGTCCCAGTAAGAAGGAGGAGATGCTTGAGACGGTGAGTTCAAACAGGAGACGTTGTTTTCATCCAGCGGCTCTGGTGCCATTTCCAAACACGCCTCAGGCTGCTGACAGACACTGAGCTAATATTCTGTGGGGATAAACTAAAGAGACCGATTCATAATATTATTTTAGACGCAACATTAAATGATATGCGTTCATTTTGCTAGCTTAGTATAATGCCAAAGTAATATTTTTTCCATAATGCAGATGTTTGGCCATGGCAGGAGGTTGTTTGGGTCAGGTCGGGTCGTAGAGTAGAGGGCCAGTTCCCCTGCATGTTAGGGATATGACTTGACAGCTTCAGGGTCACTTTGAAACACTGAAGATCACATTCATGTTTCATGAAAAATAAATTTTTCATAAGTTTTATGAACTGAATGACTTGAAGTTCTTGACGTTGCCATAATTAATTTTTTTGTAAGAGTTCAAGCAACGGCTTGAACAAGAAAGTTACCATCAAAGAGTTTGTGAATTCGATTAAATCAAATTATTTTCCTGCATCTTTATCGCCGAAGTTGAGAGTCACATTTAGAGGCTGTCTTATTGTCATTATTATGATAATATGACCCTGCTTGTTTTGTGAAGTATTGCAGGAAAGAAGATTGTGTTTTGTTCCAAACCTAGAATTATGTTTATATCTGATCAACCTCAAAAATTATTCAAAGACATTTTTAGAGCAAATTATTTCCACTCAGAGAACAATGCCAGTAATATAATTTCAAATGGGGTGCAGTTTTGCATGAAATAAATTAAGCAGAGTTTGATTTCCTCTTGCATGATAATGGTAGGATTTTTTCTGTTTAAACGCTGTTTGATGTCCTAGTCTGACACAGGGATAATAAATGATCATAATACAATTGTAATGTCACCTTACTGGTCGAAAACAAAGATGAGCTAGACCAATCAAGGGGTATGATGAAACAACCAATGTAACAATACCAACTGTGATTTGCGGATATTTTCTGACTATATTTCCATGCCCACTGTGGGTAGAAGATAGAAAGTATCCACCAATAACTGTTGTTCTGCTTCATACTTTGTGATTGGTGGAGCTCTAAGGCTGTATTAGATGAGTGTGGCTGTTTAGCTTGACCTTAGATGGCTTCAAGCAGCTGCTTCCTGGACTCGTGACATGCAGGTAAAAGAATAAGGCAGTAGCTGATCATGTGTACCTGCCTGTAGGGGTTGCACTGTGCAGACGCTAGGTGATGCTTTTTAAAGGATCTTAATGGACACGTTTGAGGAAACGCAGCACAGCTTTACTGCTGCTTATCTGACGTGCTGGATCTAATGCGCCACCACCCTGCCCCACAGTGCAATCATATCATGACAAACAGTTAAATGAGCTTTTTACGCCAACTTTCAATATTGCCTTTTTACATTTTAATAAAGTAATGAATTCTCATCTTTTATTTTTAGTTTTCTTTATATGGCCAACAAGGCTATTTTCATGGGGGCTCCTGATATTTATTCTAACAGCACTACCACATTAATCTGCCTATTTCTGTGATATATATACGTAATGCATATGTATAGCCATTCTACTGCAATCTGCATTATATACATATTGCATGAAGCGTTTCGCACTTTGACTACGGGTTTAGTGTAGCGCTGTGGATGGACCCTCAGATTCGCGCTGGAAAAAGAGACGGTGAAGGAGTGATAGTCGTGTATCCTGTTTTCCATCTACGAGAGACATTTCCCATTACGTCTCCTGTAACCCTGGCTGACAGGTCTTAGCAGATTAGTAATTATCGGGGAAAGCCATTTAGCGGCCAGGCATGGGAGCATTTTGCATCGCGGGGCCGGCCGAATTTAGAGTGACAACAGGAGGCCCCGCCGGCGGCCGTTCCTCCGCTCGGCCGTCTGCGGGCTTCAGACCGGGCGTTCCACGTCTCTGTTGATTAAGGACATCGCCGTCCCGCTGGAAAACGGGGGAGGCCGAACGCCGCCGCCCCGAAACGGCCGCCGTATCCGCCGGCGACGGGTTCATTAGGACTGACGCGCGGACGGGTGGGGAGAGCGCCGCGCGGCTCTTTCATCACACAGGTCCGCTCTCCCGCGCCCCCCCCCCCCCCCCCCCCCCCCCCCCCCCCCCCCCCCCCCGCTCCCCCCGGATTTGAGAGATTTTCTGCCTTCGGATGACCTGATATTACCCCACCGCCTACGTGGAACTTAAGGGTTGTTCTCGAGCGGAGGAAACCATGTGTCCACCAATTTTATCTGCGTGTGTGTGTGTATTCGTGTGTGTGTGTGTGTGTGTGTGTTTATTCTTTATCATATATGTTATTTAAAAAATGTATTATAGACACATACTCATATACATTTGTGTGTGTGTGTGTGTGTGTTTGCAATTTTATTACGACTGTGATGCTATTTTGTTGAATTTGCTTGGAGCCACACTCATCTGTGTCCTGAAACAGGCCGATCTCCGTGCCCCTCCAACCAGCGCACGCGTGGTGAAAAAGCCAGCTTAGATTAGGCCTGAAGTGAAAGACATTAACATGTAAATGATCTGCGCTTTTCCACTGGCTAAAGTCCCCTCCATTACTATGCACACGAACACAGTCTGACTTATCAGCCGGGAAGCACGCGGCTCCTCGGCTGGCTCCAGGTAACGGGGAGGGAGACCGCTGCCTCAGCACCTCGGTCCAATCACTTCAGGAGTTTTTCCACATCAGACAAACTTTTTCTCTGAGCCTGAAGGCGCAGAACCGCAGAAGGGAAAGTTTACTTTTCTTCTGGGACGCTGCGCCGTCTTCTTCAGATGCAGATAGTTTCACCCACGGCCATGAAGTGAAGATTCTGTCCCATAAGGCCGAGGGCCTCATGAATAAGCGTTTGCTCCACAGCGTGCGATGCCTTCCGGGGAGACGTTCGCGTTATCAGTCCATCAGGGAATTGAAAAGACTCTCATTTGAAATATGGATATCTTTGGGGAGCGAGGAAGCTTTGAATCAAATTTGAAGTTGAGAAAAAGAGAAAAGAGTCCCAGTGTAAATGGAAAAATTGAAAATGGCATCCACAGTGAGGGAGAGCAGAGCAGCATACTGTAGGTGCCTGGCAGTACTTACACTGGCGGTCACCCGTGGCCTGGAGTTTGGCTGGCTTAGCTATCGTTCGCAGCGTGAGGTGGTGTTTTGATGAGCGTTACGCAGTCCGGTTCTTTCATTCCACTCTTTCATAATCTTTGGGTTTTCATCTGAAGCCGTTCTGCTGGCCAGCCCCTCTGTGCTTACGCTTTGCACTGAGACCGGGACGGGTGGTTTCAGTACGGAACTGTCATTCAGCGCTTCTGGCACTCTGAGATAATGTCAGCGTGAGACTTTTTTTTTTTTGAGAGAGAGAATTTGTTTGTAATTTTATTTATTTATTTTTTAGCTTGTTTGTTTGTTTTTGGTGATGGTGTCTTCCTGAGCAGCCAAACCAAAACGCTTCCCGTATTGGAAGCAAAATTCACAGCATGAAGTCAAATTTGAGAGCAGATGTTCTTTTCAAATAAAGAAGTTGTGGAGTAGGGGCGGAATGAGTTCTGGTGTGGTATGTTCTGACCATTCCAGAATAACAAAGGGAGAGAAATGGGTTGCCCAATGTTTGAGTGTGCAATGTTCGATGAGATGTCTTTATCTGTTCTTTATTTTTAGAATGCTGTGGGTTTATTTTTTAGTGTATGTCTACATTTATTACATTACAGGCATTTAGCAGACGCTCTTATCCAGAGCGACTTACACAACTTTTACTTAGCACTTTACATTGTATCCATTTATACAGCTGGATATATACTGAAGCAATGCAGGTTAAGTACGTTGCTCAAGGGTACAACGGCAGTGTCCTTACCCGGGAATCAAACCTGCGACCTTTCGGTTACAAGCGCAGTTCCTTACCCACTGTGCCACACTCCGTCCCACTGCATTTACATTGCAATGTTATATTTGATTGTGCTGGGAAAAGTGAGATGTATGTTTTGCTCCAACTTCAGTCCTTTATGAAGCAAATGTGATTCCCAGAACTCTTGAGAAAGGAAGCTCATCACATTTTTCTGAAATGTGTTGTTTTTTTCCTTTTTTGCTGCAAACATTCAGAAATGCGATGATTTTTAATTTTTTTTGGGTAAGTTGGATGGATTGGTTCTGTAGTGGATGTGTTGCACTTTTACTTTTTATTTGTTTCTGTTGTTAATTACAGAAATTTAGTAACATTTGAAAAGATTTTAAATATCTATTTCAGCTGTGTGGAAATATCATATAATTAAGCATTTCTGTATAGGCTTTTAGCCTCTCGCCCAATGTACTAGGGGGGATAGGCTCCAACACCCCCCGCGACCCTGCTCAGGATAAGCGGGTATAGATAATGGATGGATGGATATATAGGCTTTTAGTGATGGAATTAATCAGTGAAAAGTATATTGCAATATATTGTAAATATAGGGATTGTTTTGGAAATATAATACATTCTCAGCAATGTAACGTTGCAGTGTCTATAAAGCAGCAGTAATATGAATTTCCATAAACCATTAATTCATTCATTCATTCATTTTATAAACTGCTTACTGTTTCACGGGTGAAGAGCTACACTATATTGATAATTTTTTTTTTGTGATACATCTCCAGTATATTATGTGTTGATGCATTTCCTGTATATTATATTTATATATTATTATATACACTACATGACCAAAAGTATGTGGACACCTGACATCTGACATCTCATCCAAAATAAGGGCATTAATATGGAGCTGGTCCACCCTTAGCTGCTGTAATAACCTGCACTGTTCTGGGAAGGCTTTGTACTACATGTTGGAACATTGCTGCAGGGATTTGCTTCCATTCAGCCAGAAGAGCATTAGTGAAGTCAGGGACTGATTGGGTGATTAGGACTGGCTCGCAGTTGGCTTTCCATTTCATCCCAAATGTATTGGATGGGGTTGAGATCACAGCTCTGTGTAGGCTAGTCAAGTTCTTCCACACAATGTCAACAAAATATTTTTTATATGGTCCTCGCTGTTTGCCCTCAGGCATTGCCACGCTGAAACAAGAAAGGGCCTTCCCCAAAATGTTGGGAAGCACAGAATCTGCTCGAATATGATTGTATGCGATAGCATTCAGATTTGCCTTCACTGGAACTAAGGGGCCCAGCTCCAGACCATGGCGTGTCCAGATACTTTTAGTCATGTTGTGTATATTATTTATATATACTGTATAATTACATACCACAATGTAGTTCAAGAAGGACATTTGAAATAAATCACTTCAAATTGAACTGTCAAATTGATCCCTCATCTCTTACTAATCACAGATCCCTATCAGGCACAGAACCATCACCTACTAATCACAGATCCCTCTGTTATGTCACCATCACCTACTAATCACAGATCCCTCTCAGCCACAGCACCATGTCCTACTAATCACAGATCCCACTCAGTTACTGAACCATGTCCTACTAATCACGGATCCCTCTCGGTCACTGAACCATGTCCTACTAATCACAGATCCCACTCAGTTACTGAACCATGTCCTACTAATCACGGATCCCTCTCGGTCACTGAACCATGTCCTACTAATCACAGATCCCACTCAGTCACTGAACCATGTCCTACTAATCACGGATCCCTCTCGGTCACTGAACCATCACCTACTAATCACAGATCCCTCTCAGTCACAGCACCATCTCCTACTAATCACAGATCCCTCTCAGTCACAGCACCATCTCCTACTAATCACAGATCCCTCTGTTATGTCACCATATCCTACTAATCACAGATCCCTCTCAGCCACAGCACCATCACCTACTAATCACAGATCCCTCTCAGTCACAGCACCATCACCTACTAATCACAGATCCCTCTATTATGTCACCATCTCCTACTAATCACAAATCAGTCTCAGAACCATCTCCTACTAATCACAGATAAGTCTCAGTCACAGCACCATCACCTACTAATCACAGATCCCTCTATTATGTCACCATCTCCTACTAATCACAGATCAGTCACAGAACCATCTCATACTCATCACAGATCCCTCTGTCACAGCATCATCTCTTACTAATCAGACCCCACTCAGTCACTGAACCATCTCCTACTAATCACAGATAAGTCTCTGTCACAGCCCCATCTCCAGTCACACTATCACATAATGATCTCTCACAGTGTGTATTATCTTCTGCCTTGTCATCCTGTTTTGCAGTCCAATTAAGTTTATTACTGATAAGACTGAAATGATGTTATTAGAATGTTCTTATTTTCTGAATTGTGTGATGAAAAGTAGTTTCTGAATTTTGAAGATCAATTTCCATATTTTTTCCACATTGTGACTGATTGCTGCAGAAATATTCTAAAAAGCATTCTTGCAGTATTAAACACATTCAACTCATGACCGTGAAATAAATATGTTTGGGTGTTCTGTGCTTATATGGCAAAGCTGTTTAACAAATCCATGAAATAGTTCCAACAGCCGTTTAAAAGAGATGTATTTTTATGCTAGAGACTGTATGCAATATCTTTTCAGTCAACCGAAATGAACCATCACGCTGTTTAGCTGTTCCAGATTTTCTCTGATGTTTTCATGATTGAAACAGCCGATGTACTGTATGGCTCAGTGCCCTGCTGTAAGCAGTAGTTTGGCTCCGCCCTTTAAATGCTAGCCAGCTCCTTATGAAAAAAGACGAGACTGACTGCTGGCTAACCTGCATAAATTAAGCTCCTCTTGGATGTATGTGTATGCAAATTTCAACCATTCATTTCCTTCTTATTAGCTCGCTGAAATTATTAGCTGAAAGGAAATGTACTCTTCTGGACTGACTCAAGGCTGCTTCACACCAACTGACTGAAGACATCTGGAGGCTGCTAAGCTTAAACCTCATCTCACCCAGATCCTATAGCAATGCTTAAACCTCATCTTAGACACAAATCATATAGCTTATCTTAAACCTCATCTCTCCTATATCAATGCTTAAACCTCATCTCAGACCCAGATCCTATAGCAATGCTTAAACCTCATCTAAGACCCAAATCCTATAACAAAGCTTAAACCTCATCTTAGACCCAGATCCTATAGCAAAGCTTAAAGCTCATCTTAGACCCAGATCCTATAGCTCTTTGTTTTCACAAAAACTTT
The DNA here is from genome assembly GCF_013347855.1 of Anguilla anguilla. Taxonomy (NCBI): domain Eukaryota; kingdom Metazoa; phylum Chordata; class Actinopteri; order Anguilliformes; family Anguillidae; genus Anguilla; species Anguilla anguilla. Next base: position 20,195,322 of record NC_049218.1, on the reverse strand, counting down.
CCACACTGGGAATGGGGTCCATTAACATTTTCTCCTTTTCTTTCACTTAGCAGATGAGTGTTATTTTTAACTACATAAATCGGTGAGTTCATTTTGGTGAATTAAATTTGCATATCTTTAAGTTGAAGGAAAATGTTTATTCAAAAGAAGCCTGGGTGTTGCAATCTTTTTTTAATGGAAAAATCTGCAAACTGAATGAAGTTGCAATTTTGTCCAGTATTACTTCATTATTATATAGAGTATACTGGATTATTTATAATGTTTTATGGACTTACCGTACCACAGTATTATACACAGTGTACTGGATTGCACTGCAGCTGACCTGGTAAAACCATGGCTACACAATGCCAAGTTTGTTAAATAGTGTCTCCGTGCCTTTTCTCCCTTCCATGAAGATCTGACTCTGAGGTTTTGTTGATTTCTCTGATGTTTGCAGAGGTGCTCAGGAATTCAGAGGTGCAGTACCTAACCCTATTAATACCTGGGGGAAACCCTGCAGTTTCTTCCTGCGCCTCTAGTTTGTTTTTCCCCCTCTACAATGACTGCAGTATTAAAAGGAAATAATTTTGTTCTTTAATTTCTTATTCTCTTATTCTGAAAAAATATAGTATTTGTATTGTTTGTGATATAAAATATTTGGGTTGTTATACAAAGTTCTATTATGCTGATTGGTCTGGGGTGGGGCCAGTTTTTCTGAGGACCCTCTGGACTCCTTTATGAGCTAAAACCTCTGGCTCAATGAAGCCTTGCCGGTGTGATGTTGAGATGCGCCATTCCGGTCCTTTAACGCAGCGGTGTGAGCTGGATGCGGCTGAGCAGCAAGCAGGCGTTGGGAACTGGAGCGACGGGGGGAACGGTTGAGTGGAGAAAGTGTGCAGCGGAGATAAGAGCTGCCTTAAACGAGCACGGATTGTTCCGGCCTGCACAGGAATGCGCTGTCCGGCAGGGCTCCGTCTGTCTCAGCGGGCGCTCGAACCCCCGTTCATGTGAAAGAAACGTTAGAAGAGAAACGCCCGGTTGCTTTCAGGCACAGAAAATTCTGTAAACAAGGTTAGCCTAGCCTCTAACCGCCCGAGCAGTGCGGTCCTGAGAGGTACTGGCTATGTGAGGAGGTCTGTTGTGAACACCATTCCTCTTGGGTGCGTGTTGTGTTTCATCAACCAGGGTGCAGCTACCATGGCCTCTGCTGTTTGTTTGGTGCCAAATGTTCAATACCGCCGACTTTTCCCTTTGTGAGTGGAACTCAACGACCAAGAGTACCCGGCAATGCATTTCCATTTGCGTGTCTATGAACCGAAACTGAAATTTTCATTAGCCCGCGCGAATAAAATGTAGTCCCTGCGGGTGGCACTTTCTGGCACATGTGGATATGACTGCGCTCTGAACTGCCGTAATGCATAATGCATGCAGGAAAGCCCACCAATCAAA